>NC_036856.1:36400833-36423484 GCF_002910315.2 Salvelinus sp. IW2-2015 | reverse complement strand
GCATTTTAAATGCCAGGGTAAATCTAAGGTTGGCTACATTCATCACAAATAGCAGCGTAACATGAGTGAAAATTACAGGATTCCAATGACCTTCCAACCAATCAAGCCTGGTAATTGCATTCATTCATTACCCAGGCCAGAGACGGAGGATACAGAGATGACCTTCAACAAACCAAAATGTTTGGAGATGGGAACAAAGAAGGAAATTGCTGATAGGGCTATTGGAAGACTTCTAACACAGAGAAGAGTTCAGTGTAGAACAGTTATTATTCTTATAACAAAACAAACTATGCTTCTATAATATGTCATGTGCACCATGGAGGCTAGATTGCTATCTGGGTGGGTAGGGATATAGCCATAGAATACCTATAGAATTATATTTATTCTAATTTCCTATTCTATGGGTATAGCAGTGAGTGAGGAGTGATTCAGTGTGGAATAGTTCCTCTTATATGACCAATCATCTATGAATATCTCCAACTGGTTCATTAAATTGAAGAGTGTCATTATACCAAATGTCAGTCTGAATTAATAAATATATTTTTTATAATTTATATTTAAAAAATTATTTTTTTTGCGACAGAAATTCTGTTGTTATTACCTCACCTCTCTGTGATCTACAGTACCAGTTCAAAAGTTTGGACACACCTACTCATTCAAGGGTTTTTCTTTATTTTTACTATTTTCTACATTGTAGAATAATAGTGAAGACATAACAACTATAAATAACACATATGGAATCATGTAGTAACCAAAAAAGTTTAAACAAATAAAAATATATTTTAGTTAAAAGATTCTTCAAAAGTTAGCCACCCTTTGCCTTGATGACAGCTGTCATTGAGGAACGCTTTTCCAACAGTCTTGAAAGAGTTCCCACATATGTTGAGCACTTGTTGGCTGCTTTTCCTTCACTCTGCGGTCCAACCATCCCAAACCATCTCAACTGGGTTGAGGTGGGTGATTGTGGAAGGCCAGGTTCATTCTGATCAGCAACTCCATCACTCTCCTTCTTGGTCAAATAGTCCCACAAAGCCGGGAGGTGTGTTTTGGGTCATTGTCCTGTTGAAAAAACAAATGTAGCCCCACTAAGCGCAAACCAGATGGGATGCCGTATCGCTGCAGAATATGTGGTAGCCATGCTGGTGAAGTGTGCCTTGAATTCTAAATAAATCGCTGACAGTGTCACCAGCAAAAGCACACCCTCACACCTCCTCCTCCATGCTTCACGGTGGAACCACACATGCGGAGATCATCCGTTCACCTACAGTACACTGCGTCTCACAAAGACACAGCGGTTGGAACCAAAAATCAAAAATTTGGTGAAAGGACAGATTTCCACTGGTCTAATGTCCATTGCTCGTGTTTCTTGGCCCAAGCAAGTCTCTTCTCTTATTGGTGTCCTTTAGTAGTGGTTTCTCTGCAGCAACGCGACCATGAAGGCCTGATTCACGCAGTCTCCTCTGAACAGTGTGATGTGAGATGTGTCTGTTCCTAGATTCTGTGAAGCATTTATTTGGGCTGCATTTCTGAGAATGTAACTCTAATGAACTTATCCTCTGCAGCTGAGGTAACTCTGGTCTTCCTTTCCTGTGGCGGTCCTCATGAGAGCAGTTTCGATCATAGCCTTGATGGTTTTTGCAACTGCACTTGAAGAAACTTTCGAAGTTCATGAATTTTTTCGAATTGACTGACCTTCATGTCTTAAAGTAATGATAGACTGTTGTTTCTCTTTGCTTATTTGATCTGTTTTTGCCATAATATGGACTTGGTCTTTTACCAAATAGGGCTATCTTCTGTATACCACCCCTACCGTCACAACACACCGATTGCTCAACGCGTTAAGAAGGAAAGGAAATTCCACAAATTAACTTTTTACAAGGTACACCTGTTAATAGAATGCATTCCAGGGTGACTACCTCATGAAAGCTGGGTTGAGAGAATGCCAAGAGTGTGCAAGCTGTCATCAAGGCAAAAGGTGGCTAGTTTGAAGAATCTCAAATATAAAATATATTTTGATTGTTTACCACTTTTTGGCTACTACATGGATGTCCAGATGTGTTATTTCATAGTTTGATGTCGTCACTATATTCTACAACTTAGAAAATAGTAAAAATAAAGAAAAAACCCTTGAATTAGTATTTTTGTCCAAACTTTTGACTTGGTACTGTAAAGTGTAATATTGGGATGCAACTCAAAACGTATACATTCATCTCTATACTGACATGGTACAGGTATCTTCCTTTTTTTACGTTGGCCTATAATCATTGTTGTGTGTGAGAGATGTAATACTTTTGTTTCAAAGTAGATTTGTTTAAGACTACACAAGAAAACACTCTTTGTGACCCTGATTATAACATTTCTATATATTTCATATTCCAGAGGATGTGCATATGCCCCTCTTTTCTATTATAGTTAGATGAGGTGATACCTTATTCCTAAGTCTCTATTTTGACTGTAGTTTGAGTGTCACTTGACACTGGGGATGATGTTAATACAGGTCAGTTTACTAGCCAGGTACATAAGATCATCTGTGGTATACAAATATTCTATTCTACTCCTCCATATGTTTTTTGGGTTTGCAAGAGATTGATATGAGTTTCTACCACATCACATCTCTCAGCCAATGCTTCTATGAACAGAACCTTGGGAGAGAGAACACATCACATCCTCCTCAATAACAGCCAGGCCTGGAAGAGAGAACACATCACATCTTCCCTCACAGCCAGACCTAGAGAGAGAGACACATCACAATCTCCTCACCAGCCAGGCCTGGAGAGAGAAACACATCACATCTTTCCTTCACAGCAGGCCTGGAGAGAGGAGAACACATCACATCTCCTCACAGCCAGGCCTGGATCTGAGAGAACACATCACATCTCCCACAGCCAGACCTGGAGAGATGAACATTTTGAACATCTTGGCCATGTTCTGTTATTAATCTCCACCCGGCACAGCCAGAAGAGGACTGGCCACCCCTCATAGCCTGGTTCCTCTCTAGGTTTCTTCCTAGGTTTTGGCCTTTCTAGGGAGTTTTTCCTAGCCACCGTGCTTCTACAACCTGCATTGCTTGCTGTTTGGGTTTTAGGCTGGGTTTCTGTACAGCACTTCGAGATATTAGCTGATGTACGAAGGGCATATATAAAATAAACTTGATTGATTGATTGAGAGAGAGAACACATCACATCTCCTCGCAGCCAGACCTGGAGAGAGAGAACACATCACATCTCCTCACAGCCAGGCCTGGAAGAGAGAACAACATCCACATCTCCTCACAGCCAGGCTGGAGAGAGAACACATCAACATCTCCTCACAGCCAGACCTGGAGAGAGAGAACACATACACATCTCCTCACAGCCAGCCTGGAAAGAGAGAACACATCACATCTCCTCACAGCCAGACCTGGAGAGAGAGGACACATCACATCTTCTCACAGCCAGGCCTGGAGAGAGAGAACACATCCACATCTCCTCACAGCCAGACCTAGAGAGAGAGAACACATCACATCTCCTCATTAGCCAGGCCTGGGGAATGAGAAATGTACTGTGTCCGCTCTCTCCAGCGTCTGGCTGTGAGGAGATGTGATGTGTTCTCTCTTTCCAGGCCTGCTTGAGGTGAGCATGTGAGTGTTTCTCTCTCTCAAGGTCTGGGCTGTGAGGAGATGTGAATGTGTTTCTCTCCTCCAGGCGTGGCGTGATGGAAGATGTGATGTGTTCTCTTCCCAGGCCTGGCTGGAGGAGATGTGATGTGTTCTCTCTCCCAGTCTGGCTAGCAGGAATGTGATGTGTTCTCGGCTTCTCAATCAATCAATTCAAGTTTATTTTATGATAGCGCCTTCGTACATCACTAATAGCTCGAAAGTGCTGTACAGAAACCCAGCCTAAAACCCCAAACAGCAAAGCAATGCAGGCTGTAGAAAGCACGGTTGGCTAGAAAAACTCCCTAGAAAGGCCAAAACCTAGGAAGGAAACCTAGAGAGGAACCAGGCTATGAGGGGTGCCAGTCCTCTTTCTGGCTGTGCCCGCGGTGGAGATTAAAACAGAACATGGCCAAATGTTCAAAATGTTTCATCTCTCCCAGCCTCGGCGTGGAGGAGATGTGATGTTGTTCTCTCTCTAACAGGCCTGGCTGTGAGGAGATGTGATGTTGTCTCTCTCTCCCAGGGCCTGCTGCTGAGGAAGATGTGATGTGTTCTCTCTCTCCAGGCCTGGCTGTGAAGGAGATGTTGATTGTTCTCTCTCTCTAGGTCTGGCTTTGAGAGAGTGGGGATGGTGTTCTCTCTCTCAGGCCTGGCTGTGAGGAGATGTGATGTGTTCTCTCTCTCCAGGTCTGGGCCTGATGAGGAGATGTGATGTGGAGAACTTCATTCACTTCTGCAAACCCAAAAACAATATGAGGAGTAGAAAAAAAAATAGTTGTTATACCACAGATGATCTTATTACTGGCCTAGTAAAACGTGACCTGTATTTAACATTCAGTCCCCAGCAAGTGACACTCATAACACAGTCAAAAAAGACTTAGAAAAGACACTCTTATTACATTAATAGGAAAAAGTGGCATATGCACCATCCTCTGGAATATGAAAATATAATATGAAATGTAAATCAGGGTCACAAAAGAGTGTTTCTGGTAGTTCTTAAACAAAAATCTTACTTTGAAACAAGAGAGGATTTTACACCTCACACCACATGATTATGCACGGAAAAAAAGAAGATACCTGTACCATGTCAGATATGAGAATGAAAGTATTACGTTTGAGTTTGCCATCCCAATACTACACTTTACAGTACCAGTCAAAAGTTTGGACAAAATACTAAAATTCAAGGGTTTTTCTTTATTTTTATACTATTTTCTAAGTTGTAGGAATAATAGTGGTGACGACATTTCAAAAACTATGAAATAACACATCTGCATCATGTAGTAGCCAAAAAAGTGGTAAACAATCAAAATATATTTATATTTGAGATTCTTCAAACTAGCCACCTTTTGCCTTGATGACAGCTTTGCACACTCTTGGCATTCTCTCAACCGCTTCATGAAGGTAGTCACCTGGAATGCAATTCTAATTAACAGGGTGTACCTTTAAAAAGTTAATTTGTGGAATTTCTTTCCTTCTTAACGCGTTTGAGCCAATCTGGTTGTGTTGGACAAGGAGGGGTGTATACAGAAGATATAAGGATAGCCCTATTTGGTAAAAGACCAAGTCCATATTATGGCAAAAACAGATCAAATAAGCAAAGAGAAACAACAGTCTATCATTACTTTAAGACATGAAGGTCAGTCAATTCGAAAAAATTCATGAACTTCGAAAGTTTCTTCAAGTGCAGTTGCAAAAACCATCAAGCGCTATGATGAAACTGGCTCTCATGAGGACCGCCACAGGAAAGGAAGACCCAGAGTTACCTCAGCTGCAGAGGATAAGTTCATTAGAGTTACCATTCTCAGAAATTGCAGCCCAAATAAATGCTTCACAGAGATCTAGGAACAGACACATCTCAACATCAACTGTTCAGAGGAGACTGCGTGAATCAGGCCTTCATGGTCGCGTTGCTGCAGAGAAACCACTACTAAAGGACACCAATAAGAAGAAGAGACTTGCTTGGGCCAAGAAACACGAGCAATGGACATTAGACCAGTGGAAATCTGTCCTTTCACCAAATTTTTGATTTTTGGTTCCAACCGCTGTGTCTTTGTGAGACGCAGTGTACTGTAGGTGAACGGATGATCTCCGCATGTGTGGTTCCCACCGTGAAGCATGGAGGAGGAGGTGTGAGGGTGTGCTTTGCTGGTGACACTGTCAGCGATTTATTTAGAATTCAAGGCACACTTCACCAGCATGGCTACCACAGTATTCTGCAGCGATACGGCATCCCATCTGGTTTGCGCTTAGTGGGGCTATCATTTGTTTTTCAACAGGACAATGACCCAAAACACACCTCCCGGCTTTGTAGGGACTATTTGACCAAGAAGGAGAGTGATGGAGTGCTGCATCAGATGACCTGGCCTCCACAATCACCCACCTCAACCCAGTTGAGATGGTTTGGGATGAGTTGGACCGCAGAGTGAAGGAAAAGCAGCCAACAAGTGCTCAACATATGTGGGAACTCTTTCAAGACTGTTGGAAAAGCGTTCCTCATGAAGCTGTCATCAAGGCAAAGGGTGGCTACTTTGAAGAATCTATTTACTAAAATATATTTTTATTTGTTTAACACTTTTTTGGTTACTACATGATTCCATATGTGTTATTTTATAGTTGTTATGTCTTCACTATTATTCTACAATGTAGAAAATAGTAAAAATAAAGAAAAACCCTTGAATGAGTAGGTGTGTCCAAACTTTTGACTGGTACTGTAGATCACAGAAGAGTGAGGTATAACAAAACAGAATTTCTGTCGCAAAAAAAAAATATTTTTTTTTAAATATGAAATTATTAAAAATATATTTATTAATTCAGACTGACATTTGGTATAATGACACTCTTCAATTTAATGAACCAGTTGAGATATCATAGATGATGTGGTTCATGATAAGAGGAACTATTCCACACTGATCACTCCTCACTCACTGCTATACCCATAGAATAGGAAATTAGAATAAATATAATTCTATAGGATATTCTATGGCTATATCCCTACCCACCCAGATAGCAATCTAGCCTCCATGTGCACCATGACATATTATAGAAGCATAGTTTGTTTTGTTATAAGAATAATAACTGTTCTACACTGAACTCTTCTCTGTGTTAGAAGTCTTCCAATAGCCCTATCAGCATTTCCTTCTTTGTTCCCATCTCCAAACATTTTGGTTTGTTGAAGGGTCATCTCTGTATCCCTCCGTCTCTGGCCTGGGTAATGAATGAATGCAATTACCAGGCTTGATTGGTTGGAAGGTCATTGGGAATCCTGTAATTTTTCACTTATGTTACGCTGCTATTTGTGATGAATGTAGCCAACCTTAGATTACCCTGGGCATTAAAATGCAACTGCAAATTAAGCTGTTCATTGAACACTGTGAGGCCAGACCGTAAGTCTGTTTATACAGATTAACAAATGGAAAGATGTGTTGTGGTGTAAAATTTTTGATAAAAAATTATCATTTTAACGGTAATTTCCATTATTTAATGTTTTTGACTGTTTTTGCGTTTCTATACTTCACTACTTGCTAAATGAAGTCATATATAGTTTGAATAGATGAAGTGTATTTTAACAATGTCAACTTGTTCATTTATGTGTCCTTTTAGATTTCATCTCATACATTTGTGATACAGCCTTTGAAATAGAGCCATGCTAAATCCTGTTTACACATCACCGTCATGTAAATACACTGGGTTGGTGGCTATGGGAGATGCAAGACACTTTCTCGGACCAGTCATGCATTATGTTCCTCTAATCATCTTACAGTAGCTCATTAAAAACACTGCTGTCCTCCCTCTGTTACCTCACTATCTCACTCTCTCTCTGTGTTATTCTCTTTCTATCTGTACGTCTGTCCGTCTGTCATTCTGTCGGCCTTTCTCAATAGCAAGGCTCTGCTCACTGAGTCTGTACATAGTCAAAGCTTTCCTTACGTTTGGGTCAGTCACAGTGGTCAGGTATTCTGCCACTGTGTACTCTCTGTTTAGGGCCAAATAGAATTGTAGTTTGCGCTGTTTTTTTGTTAATTCTTTCCAATGTGTCAAGTAATTATCTTTTTGTTTTCTCATGATTTGGTTGGGTCTAATTGTGTTGCTGTTCTGGGGCTCTGTGGGGTGTGTTTGTGTTCGTGAACAGAGCTCCAGGACCAGCTTGCTTAGGGGACTCTTGTCCAGGTTTTTCTCTCTGTAGGTGATGGCTTTGTTATGGAGGGTTTGGGAATCACTTCCCTTTAGGTGGTTGTAGAATTTAACGGCTCTTAACTGGATTTTGATCATTAGCGGGTATCGGCCTAATTCTGCTCTGCCTGCTCTGCCTGCTCTGCCTGCTCTGCCTGCTGCCTCTGCTGCTCTGTCTGTCTGTCTGTCTGTCTGTCTGTCTGTCTGTCTGTCTGTCTGTCTGTCTGTCTGTCTGTCTGTCTGTGCTGTCTGTCTGTCTGTCTGTCTGTCTGCTGTCTGTCTGTCTGTCTGTCCTGTCTGTCTGCTGTCTGTCTGTCTGCTCTCTCTCTCTCTCTCCTCTCTCTCTCTCTCTCTCTCTCTCTTCTCTCTCTCTCTTCTCTCTCTCTCTCTCTCTCTCTTCTCTCTCTCTCTCTCTCTCTCTCTCTCTCTCTCTCTTCTCTTTCTCTCTCTCTCTCTCTCTCTCTCTCTCTCTCTCTCTCTCTCTCTCTCTGCCCTAACTTTATTCTCTCTTCTATCCCCACTCTTCTTCTCACCTTCTCTCTCTAATCTTCTTTTTCTATTAGGTACCCACACTGTCTCACCTCACCTCTCCCTCCCTCCACCCCCCACCACATTCCCTCCCTTTCTCTCTCGGTGGACATACTGTCTCCTGTGTAGTTCATGGGGTTGGTGTTCTGCAGGTTGAATTAGTGTTCTGTCAGGGTTGTTCTGCTGCAGGGGCTTGGCAGGTGCCCCACTCCAACTCCACGGCCGATCAACTACACGTCCATCTGTCCAGTGTAGAGGGATACGGTGGAGGGGTGGAGGAATGGAGGGGTGGAGGAATGGAGGGGTGGAGTGGTGGAAGGAAAGAGGGGCGAATGTATAAAGGGGTGGAGGGGTGAAGGGGTGGAAGATGGAGGATTGAGGGGGTGTGTGGTCAGAGACTCAGAGACTCTGTGGCAGGTAGCCAGTCAGGCGGTCAGTGAATGGATGGACACAAGAGGTCTCTGCCTCAATCTTTCTATCCCTCTCTCTCCCTCTTCCTCTCTCTCTCTCTCTCTCTCTTTCTCTCTTCCATTCTCTCTCCCTCTATTGTCTCACTATCGTTCTCTGACAGGTGAAGTGGGGCTGTGTCGGACAACGCCCTTTTGAAGTGGGACAACATTTTCTCTCAGTCCCAGGGCAGGCTCTATCAGGCCTCTTCAGTGTTAGTGAGGTCCTGTAGTCCCAGGGAAGGCTCTATCAGGCCTCTTCAGTGTTAGTGAGGTCCTGTAGTCCCAGGGCAGGCTCTATCAGGCCTCTTCAGTGTTAGTGAGGTCCTGTAGCTCTAGTAGCTGTGTTCAGTCACCCCTCTCACCAGCCTTGGTCCATCATAAATGGCACCCTACTCCCGATATAGTGCCTTATGGGCCTTGGTCAAAAGTAGTGCACTATATAGGGAATAGGTTGCCATTTGGGACACAATCCCTCATATCACCATGCTATGCAAACTGGAGATGACCACAAAGCCTCTCCTCAGACTCTACAGTAACACTGGGCAGCTGGTAAAGTATAGAATGTAACTTCAAGTCAGAGGTCCACTTTGTGCCAAAGGAATTATGACTTTGCAATGTATTTACAAACTACTTTGTGTATTATATGATTATTATATATTTACAGTATGTTCATTATCTTTTCTGTTTCTAATAATGAAATCTAAAATATACAAAATGTCTATCTTATCTGTTTTTAAAACTAAATGTTTTTATTATTTATAACTGGTTGTTGCATGCATTAGAAAACGAGAACCACAGCTTAAGCGAATCTCATTAATTTGATCATGCTTAATTTAATCAATTGCCACTCTGCTGAAAGGTCTAGTTCAGCCATTGATTACCGTGTTTCAAATCTTTCCCAACAATAAGCTGCTTCAGGGGGCCGATCATCACCTGCCTTTTAGTTCTTTAATCAGTTTCCTCTAGTTGCAATGTGTGCAATGTCTTTGGTAGAATGGGGGACCCCCCCCCCCCCCCCACCGACGTGGCCCTCCAAACCCCCTGGTCCCTGTCCCCAGCCTTAATCCAATTTGTTCAGTCCCTCTGTCTTCAGCCGCTGCAAAATTAAAGCTGTGCTCCCACAAAAACACCTCACATTTCCAAGGTATTGGCTGGTCTGCTAGACTAGAAACTTCATTTATTCTGGCTAACTTCTCAATTATCTAGCCAGTAGTGGAGACGTGTAAAAAGTACAAAAATCAATACCATTCCATTCCCCTCGTATTGGAAAGGGAAAAATTAATGAGATAGGACACGCTCTTAATCAGAAATAAATGTTTTAATTCAGATAATGACGCAGAAGGATGACAAATGCCGGGTGCTGCAGCTCCTCACAAGAAGCTGTTTCAATTGTATTGTAAATATAAAAGGTATTGATCTGTGAGATGTACAAACCATATTGCTTACAAAAGCCATTCATGGAGGGCTAGGAAAACTATTAAGCGCCGGGTCAGAAATCAATAAACCACACTGAGATGTGGCTGCGCTTGGCCTTTCTGGCACCTTGGAAAGCAGAAAGGCAGAGTTAGTGACAGAAGCGTCTCTGGTGGAGCAATGTTAAGGATTAAAGGGTCAGGTGGTCCATCTGACAGGTCTGAGGTGGCTGCAGACCCAGGCCTGACAGCCTGCCATTTAAACAGACACTGACTCATCAGCCTGCCACTACAGTTATTGTTGCTCTGTGGAGGTCCTCTGCTGACAGATCCCATTCTGGAAACACCTTTCTCTCCCATTCTCCCTCGCTCCTTATATTTTTCTCTCTGTCGCCTGTCTCTCTCCTTTCCGGATCTCGAATCTGTCCGAGGTTGTTTTGCATCCGCCTCGGATGAGTTAGTTACATCTGCGTGTGTGTGTGTGTTCGGCAGTCAGAATCAACTTTTAAAGACCCGACAAGGTGTTTGTGTTGGGATCTCTCTGGTTGGAATGCAAAAGGCCCTGCTTTCTGTTGTTAGAGTGTTGTATGTTATGATGTACGTTAACACCAAGTGTAGGCTGACAGAATCTGTTTTCATCAGGATCTTCAAACATGTAGACAATAGCAATACATAGCAATACATAGCACTACATAACAATAGATAGGAATACATAGCTATACATAGCAATACATAGCACTACATAACAATACATAGCTATACATAGCTATACATAGCACTACATAACAATAGATAGGAATACATAGCAATACATAGCAATACATAGCACTACAACAGATGCCCAGGTTCCTACTATTTACAGGAATCGCTTCTCGTTATAAATAATAAGTGGTCATGTAATATGTTTTTTTTACAGAGAATTTTGTTCATAGCTGTTGAAAATATAATAGCTTTTGTGAGATAGTTTTTTTTCTCTTTGGTGTATGAGCAGAGGTTGTGTGTGAGAGTCTTAATTGCTGAACCGGACTATTTACATTAACCCCCCCTCCATTTGTTTTGTACACTGCTGCTACTCGCTGTTTATTATCTATGCATAGTCACTTCACCCCTACCTACATGTACAAATTACCTCAACTAACTTGTACCCCCGCACATTGACTCGGTACCGGTACCCCCTGTATATAGTCTCGTTATTGTTATGTTATTGTGTTATTTTTTATTATTTTTATTTTTTACTTTAGTTTATTTGGTAAATACTTTCTTAACTCTTCTTGAACTGCATTGTTGGTTAAGGGCTTGTAAGTAAGAATTTCACGGTAAGGTCTACACTTGTTGTATTCGGAGCATGTGACAAATAACATTTGATTTGAAACGGGTAACGAGGGGAGGAAGGTTGTGTGTGAGAACCTAACGGTAACGAGGGAAGGAAATCACAGAAAGACTTACGTTTTGTATTTGTTTTTGTATTTATTATGGATCACCAGCTACTGTTCCTGGGGTCCGGCAAAATTAAAGCAGTTAAATGTCTTAATGTCTGAGAAAGAAAAAAGAAAGTAAAGTTATGGCTGTCTGTCCAGTAATTATGTTGTGGAGGGGAGCGAGCTGGGCGAGCCAGGCCAGATGACTTAACCCCAGATCTATGGACTCCATTGCCCAGCCTGGAGGTCAGGACCCGCTGGCCGCTCCTGAGCTCTATTGACCAGGCCTGGGGATCCAACAGGATCCGACGGCTCCATGGAACAGGTGTGGCAGAGCAGGCAGGAGCAGGCATCACTAGCCGAATAAGAGAGCAAAGCCATCTTAACAAACAGAGCAAATTGATAAACCATTGGGAGTCTCAGAGAGACTGTATCTGCTGAAGAGCCAAGGGGGGATCAGGCAGTGAGTATTGCCATCTTCAGCGACATCCCATCCGGACCGACCCTTAGATAGATAAATAAATAAATGGATATGCGTCTGTATACTAATGAGAGAACAAACGCATCTTGGTGGAGAAAAGAGACTGAGAGTCAGAGGGGACATAGCTGTTACAGAAAATCCCACGCCATCTCCCCCGCCGTCGATCTGCGATGATGAGATTTAGAAAGGGTCAACGGCACCTATCAGCAGGTGAAGTGTTTAAGCAGGGGTGAAAGGATGAGTGGGGGGATTTGGTTTCCTACTACCTCCCTCCTCCCCCTCTTTAGGTGTCATCCCATGTCACTCTCATCTCACAGGCTGATGATGAGGGGGCCAGGTCCCGAGGTGGCGATGCACCCCCTCCACTCCCCCTCCTTTGGTCACTTGACCCCACTGTGTAATTCCTGCCTAATGCCCCCGTAGCCAACAAAGCCCCTGTATCTGTGGCGTATCCATGGCGTTTCCGTGGTACCCTCAGACCCCACTTGACCCTCGGAGGTCCAACACAATGCAATTGGCCCTGTCATTATATCTGTCTGGCCCTCCGTCCCATCTCCCCCCATTTCCCCCCATCTCCCTCCATCTCCTGCCATCTCCCTGCCCGACGTCCCTACATGCACTTGGAGGACTGTATAAATTGATTTTCAGCCAGCCGTCTGTGTGGAAAGGCACCTCAGACCTGGATCCCTGGATGCAGCATAGCGTCGTGAAAATTAGAAAAGAAATGGGCTTGCAGAAAGGTCATCTGATATTAGATCATATCCAAGGGAAATGGGCCCAAACAGGCAGGGAAATACTTATCTACACCAACATCTGTATTTCCATTTAACACCGGGGACAGAGAAGGAGCTTTTACTTTACTGTGAGGCGGTGTTTATCTACAAAGGCTTTGGCAGACTGATGTGACTCAAACTGGGAAATGCAAACTGCAAATAGATTCATAAGCTCTTTTTAAATGAATTTCAATACATTGTTTACATAACCACTTTAATATATTCTTTCTTCATTTTAAATTGTGGAATTACTTTTTGTTTTTGTAAAATACATTTATTATAATTTCACTTTTGTTCAACAAGAGAAAATACAAATACATTCATACTAACATTTAATCTAAAATGTATAAATGTAATGAAAATATCTAACACAGTGTTGAGTCTTGTTAGGCCCTCCACATAAAGTGTGACATTCATAGCTACAGTATCTAACGCTTCTTTAATACAACATTCTGTTTACACAGGGACCTATGCAGGTTGTTGGCTTTGCCTTTAGTTTTACAGCAGAACAAACAGTCCATTTCTCACAGGGCTGATGTATATGGTGACCGTGACTAGTCCATAATTCAGCCTAAAGAATACAGCCAATTTTCTCCACTTTGTTGTCTCACGACAGAAAAGACCTTGCGCTGCTCTGCAACGGTGAGCAGTGGTTGGTTGGCCGATGCTGCGCGGTGAGAAGCAGAGCGGCGAGCGAGAAGCACGGGGAGGTAGAGACAATTTATGATCCTGTGACACCGGCAGAGAGGTGATTTATAGTTTCATTTGCTGTGGTAATGGACAGAGGATAATAACATGTAAAATATTAATCAATGTGTAGCAACAGCAGACATAATTTGCTAAGCTTGTTATCCGCTCCTCTGCCCCTGACAACAAGGAGCTGTAAGCCCGGCGAGCCGGGGGGGGGGCAAGCCTATGGCCCCCCTATAACCTCCCTATTGGCCCCCCTTTTGGGTTAGGGCACACCGGAGGCCCAAACAAGGGGGACTGTTACTGGAACCTGTATTATGCTAAGAGGGATCTGGCTGTCTGTGACATCATTTCCTCCCATCAGCCATTGTGTTTTGTAAGCCAGGTATAACTTTTTAATTATATACCTCAATGGGTATAACCCTTTAATTATATGCAGGTTGACGTTTATTGTCATGAGTCTTGCCCTGGAGGCAGAACTGAGCGGTTTCCGCTAGATGGGCCAGCTGCAAAATTGTCTATAATTAAACAATTTATGACATTTAAAAAAAAAAAACMTTTTGGTCTTAATTTAAGGTTAGATTATAGCATTAGTGTTAAGTGTAGCTACGGTTAGGGTTAAGGTTAGGGTTAGGTTTCAAATCCGATTTAATGACTTTGTGGCTGTGCCAGCTAGTGACCACTCTACAGAGCTGCCTCCAGTACATGAGTCATCTCAATAAATGCCAACCTGCTAATTATATACCTCAATGGGTATAACAGATACATGATCCTCCTGGCAGCCATTTAATGAGGGATAAGCAGAGTGTTGTGGATGATGTGAACATAATGAACGTGTGTTCAACAGCTATGATGATGAACAGGGTGTATGATTAGGCCTATTAGGAGTTTAGATTTTAATTAATTCAATCATGTTGGATAAAACAGTGATAGTTGGAGTTAAATCATCTCAGGCAAAAAAACAAAATAATGTCAATAATATTTTTCATTGATATACTCAATGTAAATTGAGATACATTACATATAAAACACTATTTAAAATGTTACTTTCAAAACTGGAGATGTGAGTTGATATACATTATTATTGTTGTAAGTGTGTTCCGATAACATTATAGTTGTTGAGAGATGTGATATCACTAATTACACTTTTTTTTCTCTCTTAACCACATTATTTATTATATAACAATTGTTATATAATTCATAAAATTATATTGTCATTTAAAGCAGTAATGAATAAGATATATAATCAATACTAATATGTCATAAAATAGTTAATACAAAACAAATATGTTATTGATTTGAATAATGTAATTATAGTGGAGGGAAAATAGAGAGTAGTATTTATGACAATGGGCTAACAAAAAAGTGGGATGCATTTTCATCAATGTCTTCAATGGCTTTATGAAATGAACATGTTTTCCTATTTTTGAAAAGAGGACCACCAGCGAGCAAAAAGGCAGGGCTAGGTTAACATCCTGCTTTAGCTAGGTTAACATCCTGCTTTAGCTAGGTTAACATCCTGCTTTAGCTAGGTTAACATCCTGCTTTAGCTAGGTTAACATCCTGCTTTAGCTAGGTTAACATCCTGCTTTAGCTAGGTTAACATCCTGCTTTAGCCAGCACAGAGAGAAAGCCTCTCTCTCTCTCTCTCTCTCTCTCTCTCTCTCTCTCTCTCTCTCTCTCTCTATCCTCTACCTCTCTTTTTAAATTTGTCTTTCAACAAAAGCTTTTTTTGTAGAAGTGTTTTTGTCCCCCACCATCATACCCCATCACCCCCTCCCAGTGGAGGCAATCTGTGTGTGGTGAGGGGGTTGGAGGGTGTTGGAGGGGGTTGGAGGGTGTTGGAGGGGGTACGCTGGCGTTAGATGTATGGAAGGTCATCCTCAGAGATGAGCCCCTCCGATGAGCCCTTAACAAGAAATCCTTTCAAAAATTCAATTACAGCCGCAGAAATTAATAAATCCTTTCTGTTGGTAGGGAACAAACATTTGTCAACTTGTCAATTTTTCAGCATCTCTCCCTGACCCCGGTCAATTACATTGCTTGTAAATAGTTTTTATACATGTTCAAATAATTGCTCATCCTAATGTTCAGTGATCTGTATTCGTCTCGCTCCAGCAGCCCCCATCGCTACAACGCCAGCCCGGCACGAGCCACCCGGAGCCATTTGTCGCGGCGGGCGGGCGTGCGGGCGGGCGGGCGGCTGTAAGTGAAATTGAAATTGAAGTTATAATTGATATCGAGGCCCATCACCATAATGGGTTCATCATAGCGCCATCTAAAATATTAATTTTCTAATTATGGATAAATGATCAGACAAGCTGAGCCGGCGCTGGCTGTGGAGCCCCTGGGAGCCCGAGCGATGCGGATGGGAGGACAGGGCCTTGTAAAGCCCACAAATCTTCTCTAATCCTCTGCTCTCTATCTTCCGCTACACTCTGCTCCTCGCTGCACAGCACAGCGCCACGGCTCCCTCCATTCCCCCCCATAATGGATAAATAATAGTTAGGAATCAGGCTGTTAAGCTCAATTTTCTCTACTTCAGTCTCTCTTTCTTCCTCTCTTTTTATGTTTATGTGGGGGTGCTGGTGTGTTGTTGAGAGCATTGTGTGCCTTACTTGTTTTCTCTCTCTCTCCTTCCTCCTCTCTCCTCTCTCATATCTTCTCTCTCCTCTCTCCTCTCTCCTCTCTCCTTCCTCCTCTCTCCTCTTTCATTTCTAATTTCTCCTCTTTCCTCTCCTTATCTTCCTTTCACCTTTCTCCTTTTCCTTTCTCCTTTCTCCTTCATTCCTTCCCTCCCTCCTCTCTCTCTCCTCTCATCCTCTCTCCCTCTCTCTCTCTTTCATTCTAATTTTCTCTCTTATCCTCTCTTCCTAATTTCTCTTTTCCTTCTCCCTTTCTCCTCTTAATCTCTCTCCTTCCTCTCCATTTCTATCTCTCCTCTTCTCCTTCTCTTCTTCTCCCTTCTCTCCTCTCTCCTTCCTCCTCTCTCTTCTCCTCTCTCTCTCTCTTCCTCTCTCTCCTTTCTCCTCTCTCCTCTCTCCTCTCTCTCTCTTTCATTTTTCATTTCATCTCTCTCTCTCCTCTTCATTTCTATTTCTCCTCCCTCTCTCTCTCCTTTTCCTCTCTCTCTCTCCTTTCTTTTTTTCCTCTCTTTAACCAAATTCTACCACAGTCGGTGGTGTATCAGAGGGGGGCGCTACAACACAATTTAATTGCAATTCACTTAATGGAGCTGACGAGGCTACTTAGCAATACATCTATTTGCACAGTATAGACCATATAAAGGCTGACTTTATTATACATGCAGACATATTAACATAATGGATTCAGAACAGAAATACCAATCATTTTCAACACGTATAATTTCAAAATGTTCTCTACAAATTCGTCTAATTCATCATTCAGTTCGAATAGCCAGCGCATTAAAAATCCTTTCCACTCAGGAGGTAAAAGACAAGGGAATGTCCTTTTTTATGTGGTTATTTAGGAAGGACAGCAGATCACACATGAAGTCCAAGGAATTAAATATGCTGTGGCAGAAAGTAAATTTCCGTTTATGTGGCAATACTTTGCTAATTGTTTCCCTGCACCTTGACTCCGACTAATTAGGACTTTACTAATTCCTAATTAACCACCGAGCAGAAGGGCAAGGTTGACGCAACTTTCAACCATCGTTCAAACACTCATTCTATCCTGCTGAACCGTCACTCTCTCTCCCTTTCTCCTCTCTCTCTCTCCTCCTCCTCTCCCTCTCCTCTCCTCTCCTCTCCTCTCCCCTCCTCTCCTCTCCTCTCCTCTCCTCTCCCTCTCTCTCCTCTCCTCTCCTCTCCTCTCCTCTCTCTCTCTCCTCTCCTCTCCTCTCCTCTCCTCTCCTCTCTCTCTCTCTCTTGTCTTCACTGTTCTCTCTTTCTTCTCTTCTTTCTCTTCTTCCTTTTTTTGATTATCAGATCTCCGCTTGCTCCTATCCTTACCACTCTCCTGCTGCCTCTCCCTCTCCTCTCTCTCCTCTCCTCTCCTCCCTCTCCTCCCCTCTCTCCTCTCCTCTCCATCTCTCCTCTCCTCTCTTCCTCTCCTCTCCTCCTCTCTCCTCTCCTTCTCCTCTCCTCTCCTCTCCTCTTCTCCCTCTCCTTTCCTCTACTTTCTCCTCTCATTTGGCAGTGGGATGGAAGGACGGTAAGGTAGGGAGGCTAGTCCAGGAGAACAGCCCTCTGGCCACCCACCCTGCCATTTGTCAACCTGTGCCATTACAAATGGCAAGTTTTGCCAGCATCCGCAAACTGCCCCGTCTTGACCGCGCAAAGTTATATTGCAATGGAATCCTGCATGTCTGAGCGGAGTCAGCAGATGGGAGGGGAAGGAAAAGTTTGAGTGGAGGGAGGGAGCACAGGGAGGGTGTGATGGAGAGAGGGAAGAGAAGAAGAGTTTTAAAGGCGGGAATGTAAAAAAAAAGTGGTAATTTATAGTGGTCGGGTTTCTGATTTGGCACTGGTGTCTTGTCTCCAGCGAGATATATATGTCAGACTGAGCTTGGAGGACGGGGGAGCCGGAGGAGAATGGAAAATCGAGAAGCAAGGGCTCCTCTCCTGCCCACGCTCCCCAGCGCCCAGGCCTCTCCTGGGCCTAACTCCAGGTGCATGGAGTCCTACTCAATCTTCACACACACAGTGGGCCTCCCAGACGTGGCCACTGCTAGAGCCCTGGGGACGAACTCCGCCCTAACCCCCACCCCTCCTAACCGTCTCCCCCCCTCTCCCCCTCCAGGGCTATCCCTTATCAGCAGGATCTCAGGCTCCACGCCATTCTGACTCAATCTGGGACAATCACGAGTGTTCAATCACTAATCAATTCTGGGCATCGTGTGGCGGCCGTGCTGGCGGCCCGTGTGGCGGCCCGTGTGGCCCGGTCCGTGTGTCGCATCCGTGTGCAGCCGGTCCCGCTGTGGAGTCCATGTGGCGGTCCGTGTGAAATGGCCGTGTGTCAGTGGGGAATGCTTTGTATAACGTTCACCATTCACTTGGCGTCCTTCACAGAAATGCACCTTTGTCTTCCGGGTTAAACTGATCTCACTGAGAAGCACCGCGGCCAAGGGCAGGGAAGGTAGTGGAGGGCAGGGAGAGAGGTAGTGGAGGGCGGAAGGGAGGAGAGAGTAGTGGAGGGGAGGGAGAGAGGTAGGGGAGGGGAGAGAGGTAGTGGAGGGAGAGGAGAGAGGTAGTGAGGGCAGGGAGAGAGAGGTCATTGGAGGGCAGGGAGAGAGAGGTAGTGGAGGGGAGGGAGAGAGGTAGTGGAGGGCAGGGAGAGAGGTAGTGGAGGGCAGGGAGAGAGGTATGAGGGGAGGGAGGATGTAGTGGAGGGGAGGGAGAGAGGTAGTGGAGGGCAGGAGAGAGGTAGGGGAGGGAGAGAGGTAGTGGAGGGAGGGAGGGAGTAGTGGATGGCAGGGAGAGGTAGTGAGGGGAGGGAGAGAGGTAGTGGAGGGCAGGGAGAGAGGTAGTGGAGGGCAGGAGAGAGGTAGTGGAGGGCAAGGGAGAGACGGTATTGGAGGGCAGGGAGAGAGGTAGTTGGAGGGCAGGGAGAGAGGTAGTGGAGGGGAGGGAGAGAGGTAGTGGAGGCGAGGGAGAGAGGACAGTGGAGGGAGGGAAGAGAGGTAGGGGAGGGAGAAAGGTAGTGGAGGGGGACGGGAGAGAGGTCAGTGAGGCAGGGAGCAGAAGGTAGTTGGAGGGCAGGAGAGAGTAGTGGAGGCGAGGAGAGAGAGGGTTATGGAGGGGAGGAGAGAGGTAGGGGAGGAGAGAGGTAGTGGGAGGGGAGGGAGAGAGGTAGTCGGAGGGCAGGGGAGAGTATTGGAGGGCAGGAGAGAGGTAGTGGAGGGGAGGGAAGAGGTAAGTGGAGGGCAAGGGAGAGAGGTAGTGGAGGGCAGGGAGAGAGGTAGTGGAGGGGAGGGTAGAGAGGTAGGGCAGGGAGTGGAGAGAGGTAGGGAGGGCAGGGAGAGAGGTAGGGGAGGGAGAGAGGTAGTGGAGGGGAGGGAGAGAGGTAGTGGAAGGGCAGGGAGAGAGGTAAGTGGCAGGGGAGGGAGAGAGGTAGGAGGGCAGGGAGAGGTGGAGGGGAGGGAGAGAGGTATGGAAGGGAGGAGAGAGAGTAGTGGAGGGCAGGGAGAGAGGTAGTGGAGGGGAGGGAAAGAGGTAGTGGAGGGGAGGGGAGAGGGTGGAGGGAGGAGAGAGGTAGTGGAGGCAGGGAGAGAGGTAGTGGAGGGCAGGGAGAGAGGTATTGGAGGGCACAGGGAGAAGAGGTAGTGGAGGGCAGGGAGAGAGGTAGTGGAGGGAGAGAGGTAGGGAGGGGAGGAGAGGTAGTGGAGGCAGGGAGAGAGTAGTGGAGGGCAAGAGAGAGGTATGGAGGGAGGGAGAGAGGTAGTGGAGGGAGGAGAGACGGTAGTGGAGGGCAGGGAGAGAGGTATGGGAGGGGGGAAGGGAATGAGAGGTAAGTGGAGGGCATGGAGGAGGTAGGGGAGGGAGAGAGTAGTGGAGGGAGGGGAGAAGTACAGTGGAGGGAGGAGAGAGTGTGGGAGGAGGGATGGAGGTAGTGGGGCAGGGGAGAGGAGGAGAGGAGTAGTGGAGGGGCAGGGAGAGGGTAGGGGAGGGAGAAGTAGGAGGGCGGGAGAGAGTAGTGGAGGAGGGAGAAGGCAGGGAGGGGATAGGGAAGGAGGGAATAGAGGTAGTGGAGGGAGGAGAGAGGTAGTGGGGCAGGGAGAGAGGTAGGGGGAAGGGGAGAGAGGTAGTGGAGGGGAGGGAGAGAGGTAGTGGAGGGCAGGGAGAGAGGGTATTGGAGGGGAGGGAGAGAGCGTAGTGGAGGGGAGGGAGAGAGGTAGTGGAGGGCAGACGGAGAGGGGTATGGGGGGAGGGAAGTAGTGGAGGCAGGGAGAGAGTAGAGTGGAGGGGGAGCGGAGAGAGGTAGTGGAGGGCAGGGAGAGAGGTAGTGGAGGCAGGGAGAGAAGGTAGGGAGGGAGAGAGGTAGTGGGGGGAGGGAGAGAGGTAGGTGGAGGGCAGGGAGAGATATGGAGGGGAGGAGCAGAGGTAGTGGAGGGGAGGGAGAGAGGTAGTGGAGGGAGGGAAGAGGTAGTGGGTGGAGGAGAGAGGTAGTGGAGGGCAGGTAGGTAGTGGAGGGCAGGATAGAGGTATGAGGGCAGGGAGAGGGATAGGAGGGCAGGGAGAGAGGTAGTGGGAGGGGAGGGAAGAAAGTAAAGGGGGGGGGTTTTTTTATTTGGAGGGCAGGGAGAGGTATGGAGGCAGGGAGAGAGGTAGTGGAGGGGAGGCGAAAGATGGGTAGGGAGGGGAGGGAGAGAGGTAGTGGAGGCAGGGAGAGATAGGCGAGGGGAGGGAAGAGGTAGTGGAGGGAGGAGAGAGGTAGTGGAGGGCAGGGAGAGAGGTAGGGAGGGGAGGAGAGGTAGTGGAGGGCAGGGAGAGAGGTAGGGAGTGAGGAGTGGGCAGGGGAGCGGAGAGGTAGTGGAGGGGAGGGAGAGAGGTAGTGGAGGAGGAGAGACGGTAGGGTGGGGAGGGGAGAGGTTCGAGGAGGAATAGTGGGCAGGGAGTGGGTGTGAGCAAGACGAGAGAGTAATGGAGGGCAGGGAGAGAGTAGTGAGGAGGGAAGAGGTAGTGGAGGGGAAGGGAGAGAGTGTGGAGGGCAGGGAGAGTTAAGGAGAAGTAGTGGAAGAGGGGAAGGGTAGTGGAGGCAGGAGAGAGTATGGAGGGGGAGAGAGGTAGTGGAGGATGCGAGAAGATATGACGGCGGGGGATGAGAGGTAGGAGGAGGAAGGGTTGGAGGGCAGGAAGAGGAGGAGGAGGAGAGAGTGTGAGGGAGAGAGCAGGTAGTGGAGAGGAGGGAGAGAGGTAGTGGGGCAGGGCAGGAGAGAGTGAGTGGAGGAAGAGAAGGTAGTGGATTAGGTGAGGGGACGGGAGAGAGGATATGGAGGGCGAGGGAGAGTAGTTGGAGGAGTGGAGGAGAGGTAGTGGAGGGAGGGAGAGAGGTAGTGGGCAGGAGAGAGGTAGTGGGGAGGGAGAGAGGTACTAGTGCAGGGAGTAGGGGAGAAGAGGTAGTGGAGGCAGGAGAGAGTAGTGGAGGGGAGGAGAGGAGGTAGTGTGACAGAGTCAGCGATGAGGGAGGGATAGACGGTAGTGGAGAGGCAGGGAGAAGTGTAGTGTGAGGAGCAGGGAGAGAGGTAGGGGAGGAGGGAGGAGAGAGTAGTGGGGGGGGAGGAGAGAGGTAGTGGAGGGCAGGGAGGGTAGGAGGGAGGTATGGGAGGTGGAGGAGAGAAGGGGGCGTGAGGTGTGGGGGGAGGGAGAAGAGGTAGTGGAGGCAGAGAGAGTAGTGGAGGGAGGGAGAGTAGGGTAGGGCAGAGAGTGGGAGGCGAGGGTGAGAGTGTGGACAGGAGAAGAGGTAGTGGAGGGCAGGGAGAGGGGTAGGGGAGGGAGGTAGAGGGAGAGGAGAGAGTAGGTGGAGGAGAGAGGTATTGAGGAGAAGATGGTAGGGGAGGGAGGAAGAGGTAGTGGAGGGAGGAGAGAGGTAGTGGATGAGGGAGAGAGGTAGTGGAGGTGGCAGGGTATTGGGTATGGGGCAGGAGAGAGGTAGTGGAGGCAGGGAGAGAGGTAGTGGGGGTGCAGGAGAGAGGTAGTGGAGGAGGGAGAGAGGTAGTGGAGGGCAGGAGAGAGGTTTGGAGGGAGGGAGAGTAGTAGTGAGGGAGGAAGAGGTGTGGAGGGCAGGGAGAGAGGTGTGGAGGGGGGGAGAGAGGTAGTGGGGGCAGGGAGAGAGGTTAGTGGAGACCACCGCCACGCCCAGATGGGGAGAGAAAGAGTAGGAAGAAGGGCAGGGAAGAGAAGATAATGGAAGGGCAGGGGAGAGGTAGGGGAGGGAGAGAAAGAGGTGTGGGGGGAGGGGAGAAGAGAAAGGTAGTGGAGGGAGGGAGAGAGGTTGGGGGGAGAGAGGTAGTGAGGGGAGGGAGAAGGTAGTGGAGGGGAAGGGAGAAGAGGTAGTGGGTGGAGGGAAGAGGTAGTGGAGGGAGGTAGGTAGGGAGGGCAGGGATAGAGGTAGTGGAGGGCGGGAGAGAGG
>NC_036856.1:36396923-36400808 GCF_002910315.2 Salvelinus sp. IW2-2015 | reverse complement strand
GCAGGGAGAAGAGCGTAGGGAGGGAGAGGAGAGTAGGAGGGCAGGGAGAGAGGTTAGGAGAGAGAGGTAGTGGAAGGGGAGGGAGAGAGGTAGTGGAGGGGAGGGAGAGAGTAGTGAGGGCAGGAGAGAGTGTAGTGGAGGGAGGGAAGAGGTAGTGGAGGGCAGGGAGAGAGGTATGTGAGGGCAGGGAGAGAGGTAGGGGAGGGAGAGAGGTAGTGGAGGGAGGGAGAGAGGTAGTGGGAGGGGCAGGAGAGAGGTATTGGAGGAGGGAGAGAAGTAGTGGAGGGAGGAGAGAGGTAGTGGAGGTGCAGGGAGAGAGGTAGTGAGGGGAGGGAGAGACGGCTATGAGGGCAGGGAGAGAGGTAGTGGAGGGAGGGAGAGGGTAGTGGAGGGCAGGGAGAGAGGTAGTGGAGGCAGGGAGAGACGGTGGGGGAGGTTGGAGGGAGGGAGAGAGGTAGTGGAGGAGGAGAGAGAGGTAGTGGAGGGAGAGAGAAGAGGTAAGTGGAGGGAGGGAAGAGGTAGGAAGGGGAGGGAGAGAGGTAGTGGAGTGGAGGTGAGATGAGTAGTGGAGGGCAGGTAGTAGTGGAGGCAGGAAGAGTATGGAGGGGCAGGGAGAGAGGTATTGGAGGAGGACGAGAAGTGGAGGGGAGGGAAAGACGGTAGTGGGAGGCCGAGGGAAGAGAGGTAGTCGGAGGGCAGGGAGAGAGGTAGTGGAGGGGAGGAGAGAGGTAAGTGGAGGGAGAGGAGAGAGGTAGTGGCAGGGAGAGGTAGGGAGAGGAGAGGTAGGGGAGGGGAGGGAGAGAGGTAGTGGAGGAGGGAGAGATTAGTGAGGGGGGAGAGAGGTAGTGAGGCAGGGAGAGAGTAGGGGAGGGAGAGAGGTAGTGAGGGAGGAGAGAGATAGTGAGGCAGGAGAGAGGAGTGTAGGGGAGGGAGAGAAGGTAGTGAGGGGAGGAGGAGAGGTTGGAGGGCAGAGGAGAGAGGCATGGGGAAGGCAGGGGAGAGAGTTAGTGGAGGGCAGGGAGAGAGTATTGGAGGGCAGGGAGAGAGGTAGTGGAGGGAGGGAAGAGGTATGGATGGGCAGGGAGAGAGAGTGTGGAGGCAGGGAGAGAGGTAGTGGAGGGAGGGAGAAGGTAGTGGCAGGGAGGAGAGAGGTAGGGTGAGGCAGGGAGAGAGGTAGGGAGGAGAGAGGTAGTGGAGGGGGGGAGAGAGTAGTGGAAGCGGCAGGGAGAGATATGGAGGGGAGGGAGAGAGGTAGGGAGGGCAGGAGAGAGGTAGGGGAGGGAGAGAGGTATGGAGGGAGGGAGAGAGATAGTGGAGGGCAGGGAGAGAGGTAGTGGAGGGGGAGGGAAGAGAGGTAGTGGAGGGGAGGGAGAGAGGAGTGGAGGGGGGGAGAAGGTAGTGGAAGGCAGGGAGAGAGTAGTGGAGGGCAGGAGAGAGGTGATTGGACAGGGGAGAGAGGTAGTGGAGGCAGGATGAGAGGTAGTGGAGGGGAGGGAGGAGAGGTAGTGGAGGAGGATGGAGAAAGAGGTTAGGGAGGGCAGGGAGAGAGGTAGTGGAGGCAGGAGAGAGAGTGTAGGGAGGGAGAGAGGTAGTGGAGGGAGGGAGAGAGTAGTGGAGGCAGGGGAGAGTAGTGGAGGAGGAGAAGGTAGTGAGGGCATGAGAGAGGAGGGGAGGGAGAGAGGTAGTGGAGGGAGGAGGAGAAGTAGTGGAGGGAGGAGAGAGGTAGTGGAGGAGAGGGGAGAAGGTAGTGGGAGGGCAGGGAGAGAGGTAGGGGAGGGAGAGAGGTAGTGGAGGGCAGGGAAGAAGGGTAGGGGGAGGGAAGAGAAGGTAGTGGAGGGAGGAGAGAGGTAGTGGAGGGGAGGAGAGAGAGGGGAGGGAGGGCAGGGAGAGAGGAGTGAGGGGAGGGATAGAGGTAGTGGAGGGCAGGGAGAGAGGTAGTGTGAGGGCAGGGAGAAGTAGGGGAGGAGAGAGGTAGTGGAGGGAGGGAGAGAGGTAGTTGAGGGCAGGAGAGAGGTATTGGAGGGAGGAGAGAAGTAGGGAGGGGAGGGAGAGAGTAGTGGAGGCAGGGAGAGAGGTAGTTGGAGGGGAGGGAGAAGTAGTGGAGGCAGGGAGAAGGGTACTGGAGGGAGGGAGAGGTTGGAGGCAGGGAGAGAGGTAGTGGAGGGCAGGGAGAGAGGTAGGGGAGGGAGAGAGGTAGTGGAGGGAGGGAGAGAGGTAGGTGGAGGCAGGTAGAGTGAGGTATGGAGGGAGGAAGAGGTAGGGTGGAGGGGCAGGGAGAGAGGTAGTGGAGGGGAGGGAGAGGATAGAGGAGTGGGAGGAGAGAGTATGAGGAGGGAGCAGAGGTAGTGGAGGGCAGGAGAAGCAGGTAGTGAGGGCAGGAGAGAGGGATGAAGGGCAAGGGAGAGAGGTAGTGGAGGGCAGGGAGAGAGGTAGTGGAGGGCAGGGAGAGAGGTAGTGGAGGGCAGGGAGGACTGCTGAGGGGAGCTGCTGAGGAGGAAGTGGTCAAAATCAACCTTTATGGTCCAGCATAACATACAGGTTACAAAAATGCATTCTGTGTACATAATATGACATCAGTTGTCTTACAGTAAGTAAAAATATGATCAATATATCTTATCACTCTTTAGGTATTTACGTTATTTACGTCATAAAATAAATAGTACAGAATAATATTATCCAGTAGTTGTTATGGTCCTGTGTAGTTCAGTTGGTAGAGGATGGGGTTTGTAATACCAGGGTTGTGGGTTTGATTCTCATGGGGGACCAGTATGAAAATGTATGCACTCACTACTGTWAGTCATGCTCTCACTACTGTAAGTCATGCTCTCACTACTGTAAGTCATAAACAAATACATTTCTCTCCACAATAGTCCAAAGACACATATGGTACAGGTACACAACTCCCCATGTATCCAGATCTATATCTCCCTTGTCTAACCCTGACCCCATGTTGGGAAGCTGGGCCCTGGGTCCTGATCAGATGGGATCCCGGAGGCCGCTAGCCCAGCCAGCCGTGGTGCATCTGCTGCTGTGACTATATCACAGAGTCTAATTGGCATGAAAAGAGCCACACAGAGCACCAAAGGAGAGCCAGCAGGGCTTCCTATTTTCCCAGTGGACATCTCATTTAGCTGGGCTCATACAGAGAGACTGAGCCCTGGATGGGATGCATGGTTTAACAGCTATGACAGGGACATGGAGACATGTCTCACACCAATGCTGCTTTAGTGATGCTGATTCGACCACAAGGGAGAGAGACAGTATTGATGTATGTGTTTATATAGAGATTCAATTCAATGCATTTTGCCATATATGGAATAGACTACTAGAGTACATGTACGCAGAAAAGAATAAACCACTCTGATATCTACACTGACATCTACTAACATCAACAGTGTTTTCTTTTCATCCTTAGTGGTAAAAACTCAACCCTCCTCTTGGTGTAATTGAGTTTTGGGAGTGTTAGGAGTGTGACTTGTAAAAGTAATCCTTCTCACAGTGAGATCAATAGGAGGCATCTGAAATATTGATCTCTATCTATCCCTGTAGCCTGGTAGTTTAATGCAGAGCTGCCACGGTGTGTGTGTGTGTGTGTGTGTGTGTGTGTAGGGGTAGGGCTGTGAACGCATGAGGTGGGGTTTTTGGGTGTGGGGGGAGGGAAGTGAGAGGGGGGCATATTGTGTGTATGTGGTTATATAATCGTGTTGTATATATGTGAAGTGTACTTGAGTGTTTTGGGTGATTTCAAGGATTTTAATGTGTGTGTGTGTTGTGTGGTTAGTTTGTGTGTGTGTGTGTGTGTGTGTGTGTGTGTGTGTTGTGTGTGTGTGTGTGTGTGTGTGTGTGTGTGTGTGTCGTGGGTGTGTGTGGTGTGTGTGTGTGGTT
>NC_036856.1:36392125-36396898 GCF_002910315.2 Salvelinus sp. IW2-2015 | reverse complement strand
GTGTGTGTGTGTGTGGTGTGTGTGTGTGTGTGTGTGTGTGTGTGTGTGTGTTGTGTGGTGGGGAGTGCCTATAAAGCACAGCTAGGTTGACAAGGCAAGCGGCCTCCCTACTAAACCGCAGCTTCCGATTAACACAAAACCCTCATTACAGCACGATGTAAATAAAGACGGATGGCCGGCGATATTCTGCGCACACAAGATTTTGTTTCGCCATTTACGGCTGGGGGGCGACAGCGGATGCGGGTAATTTGCGGCCTGCGCCCAACTCTTCCCTTGAGTGTGCGTATCAGTTACATTCATTAATTACTGTTAATTCAGCCGCTCGTAACAAATTGTCTCTGTTTCCCGCCTGGTGGGATTGACGTTCTCCTTTGGCCGGTGCAGTAAGCCTCCTCTCTGGGCTCTGAATCCACCCCCTCCCCCGCTGTGATGGGAAAAGCGAGTGTGTCCTCTCAGTGGGGCGTTGGTTATACACTTACAAGGGAGGCCGTAGACTCTAATGAATTCAAAGGAGTAGGTCCATAGAGAACGCCCTGAATCGCAGCATTTGCGATCTTTTGAAATGTGACAAAGCAAACGAGGATGACATAATGAGTGTGAGATTAATTGTGTAAAATATCTATGTCAGATATTGTGTTGTATAGTGTATCGTGTAACGAAATTTTAAAGAGTTGAGAGCTGCGAGAGTGTTTCTTTACGTGATTGTAAGGCCCACAAATCCTGATTTTTTAAGTTGTGTGTTGATGTAGGATGTGAGTATCTAGAATGTGAGTAGCTTCGAGGACAATGTTTGGTAGTGGAGACGCTGTGTGGTGTGTATTCATAATAATCCCTTTGCCCAATTAAAGAAACACCAAAGTAATCAGCCTACCAGTGTGATTGGTTCTTGTGGTGATGTGTGTTTATCCACAGACTTGGAGTTCTACGTGATAAAACAACAATCTGGGATCTTTATTGTGTGTTTGAGCTGTGTGACTATACTGAGCTCGTGGGTGTGTTAGTAATATCGTTCTGAGTATTTTAATTTTTGCATTGTTTGTTGGTTTGCAATGCCACAGTTATTTTGAAAATGATTATGATATTGGTTTTCGTGCTGCTCTCCTTTTTTTCTCATCCTTCTGAAGTCTAAATTACAGTGTCTGTGTGTAGGCGAGAAGAAGCTATGTGTGTGTGAATTTGAAGTTTTCATGACGCTGAATGTTGGTGCTGTAAAAAACCTCAGTGTGTTTTTCCTTATGTGTGTGTGCGACAGGCAGCTGGTCTTAAGGACCTTTAAGGACCTCTTAAGTACAGCTGTTACATGAGCGATGAGATATGGCACACTGGTACACCCACCTGCTGAAGGGACTGGTGAGGCCTGGGGTCTGTTTATTACACTGTTGTCTACTGCATAACATCAAACATCAAAACTGTAAAACACTACGGATGAAAGGTATTTGACAGTTACAGTCAGTATAAAGAGTCTAGAGTCTTCAAAGAACAACTGAGAAACGAGAGACTGCAAATGTTGCCATAATTGCGAACAATAGGCTATTTAGTTAGCCTTAAACTGATATATTCTTAGGATCACCTCAATTCAAATTATCACAATCAGCCACATGGTGAAATTATTACTCTAAATACAAACCTTGCAACATGTCAAACCTGAAATGAATTACAACCATTATGAGATAGAATTCAATAAACATATTGCTCTCGCTCTAGTTTCTCCTATCTGTCCAAAATAAATTCACATAACAAATTCAACATGACAATTACAAAGCTGCAGTTGGTCTCCCTTGTTTTCCTTATTATAATGAGGCATTTCATTTTGAATACTCCATATTATATTTTAATGTTATATATTATAACATACATATCAATGACATATTTTTGTTGAAGAGAACTTTCGCATCCTTGCTCCAAAACCCCCATTGAAATGCCTGATCACGGCCCAATGATTCAACAGTAGACTGGAGAGTTGAGAGTCTCTCTTTGTATCTTTCTCCTCCCTCCCTCTTTCCTCCCCTCTCTATGTATGATCCCTCTCTCCTCTCGTGATACATGGAGAGAAGAAGAGAGGAGGAGAATGAATGAAGGAGTGTTGCACCCTGAGAGAGAAAGAGAGAGAGCAGCAACAGCTTCTTCATTTCCCTCCTTATCGATTTCTCCAGGAAATATGGAACCCTGGACTGCTGCTGTGGAGAGCGAGGGCAGCACCACTATTGAGTCGTTTTCCCATCTTTTCCAAAAATCTTTAATCAAAGTGAAAGTGAAATACTAACATGGCACTTGACATGACCTGTTAGCCTGGTATGAATCACCTGTTTTTGAAATGTGCCGGTGTTCCAGCTTGTTATCGCCCTCCTGTCCAGTAACAGATATTTCCTAATCAAGGGGGTGGGGAGGAGAATAGAAGTTCAGTGACTGAGTCTTCGTGGCTACCAAAGGCCCTTGACAAATGCTGGACAACAAATCTATGTTTAAAACACTGTCCCAACGGATTCCTTTCTACTACTACTATATACCACTGGCTCTGGATGACAAAGGCATGAAAAGTGACTAACCCAAAGCCAAAGATTTTGCCACCCCCGAAGACACATGAGAAAGACACAATGCAGTACTTGTACAAATATGGCTTTATAAAAGAGTGATATACTGCGAGACAGACGATCCATATCTCCAGGGTCATAACTGAACATAGCAGGAGGACCTGTGAGAATATGATCCAGGGCTTATAATGACAGATATGAAATCAATAAAATGACGTTCATTTGCCCAAAGCGTAACTGTGATGTAGTACATTCTAGTACACAGTGTTTCGATTAAGCAGGGGAATAAATGGCAGTTTTTCCGTGTCGAGAGGGCATAGAGGGCGTGACCTTTTGAACCCTGGCGCTCTGAGAGAGAGTGTCGGAACAATAAAAGAACAACGGTGATGTTTGGCCATTGAATAGTCTCATTATGGCTCATAGGTAATAATATCATTAATATTAATATCAAGCATTGAGACGTTTTTTAAAAGAGCCGAGGATGATTTCATAGCTAGCGATGTGTTCCGCTACACTGGCAACATTGTGGTAACACAGGGGAGACAATATATACACTGACATTATGGCAACACAGGGGAGAAAATAGATACACTGACATTATGGCAACACAGGGGAGAAAATAGATACACTGACATTATGGCAACACAGGGGAGAAAATAGATACACTGACATTGTGGCAACAGAGGGGAGAAAATAGATACAGTGACTGTCACGTTCTGACAATAGTTTGCTTTGTATGTTTCTATGTTTTATGGCTAGGTTGTCTATTTCTATGTGTTTGGTCAGGGCGTGAGCTGGGGTGGGCATTCTATGTTGTGTTTTCTATGTTTGTATTTCTGTGTGTGGCCTGGTATGGTTCTCAATCAGAGGCAGCTGTCGATCATTGTCTCTGATTGAGAATCATACTTAGGTAGCCGGTTTTCTCACTATGGGTTGTGGGTAGTTATTTTCTGTGTCTGTGTTTCACCATACAGAACTGTTTCGGTTGTTTGTTCGTGCTTTTGTTATTTTGTTATTTTGTTCAGTGTTCAGTTGATTTATTAAAAATCTAATTATGGACACTTACCACGCTGCACATTGGTCCGATATTTCCTACTCCTCCTCAAACGAAGAGGAGAATCGTTATAGTGACATTATGGAAACACAGGGGAGAAAATAGAATAYCTGCATGATATGCAATGAATAACAAAACCTGTCAATATTCACCTCTAGATTTTTTATTTTATATTATGCATTTTGACTGTGTGTGTGTGAGTGAGATAATGAATAAGTTAAAGTCACTTAAAGACTATGAGGTCCATATAACCATTATATCCCTTTAAATGAGTAAATTTTGTTTGTCTCCCCCTCGGCTGATAGCAGCTGAGGGCAGTATGTCCCAGAAGTAGGGCTCAGGCTTAGCCTTAAAACAACATGCAGCTCAGTGATCCCCTCAGAGACAATGCTGCACACATGACCCGCGATGGTGAGGGACGGATGGGCGGGGGGACGACGATGACAATCATGGACAATGATGTCCCTGCAGTGTTGTCCCATTGGGAGGACATTCGTCCTGACTGTTCTTTTCTCTGGCTGGCTCTGGGAGCGAGCAGCAGGGGGACGATGGAGGGTGAGAGGGAGAAGGGTGAGGGATAAGAGGGGTGTAACTAAGTCCCAGCAGGGTTAGGCCTTCAGGCCGGCAGCATCTCCCAGTGCCAGACCAATCTCCACTCATTACTGCTCCATGCTACTCAGCACTTCATTATAACTCACAGTCCACATTTAAAACCCACAATAATATACTGAAGGCATGGGGAGAGAGACAGACAGACAGACAGACAGACAGACAGACAGACAGACAGACAGACAGATCAACTTAGCCTCTCTTAAATACTATAAATAAACACACTATATAAAAACACACTATAAATAAACACACTATAAATAAACACACTATAAATAATACCTCTCTTGCCCTCTCCTTAGTCCCTCTCTACATGTAGATCTGGAAAACAATGAGCTTCTCCTCTGACTCCAGCTCCAGCTCCAGCCTCTGGTCTGACTACTGAGTGGTAAAACATGGATGCCACAGATCCGGAGGAATCAGTTTGTCCAACAAATTGGATATAGTAAATGTTGTTCATAACTCACACACCAATTAAACTGTCCGAAATCAGCATCATGAAGACTAAACACGGATTATAAGAAGACACATTCTTTGTAGTGATAAACCTTCCTATGATCCTTACACACACACACATTT
>NC_036856.1:36386804-36390905 GCF_002910315.2 Salvelinus sp. IW2-2015 | reverse complement strand
TCTCTCTCTCTCTCTCCAACCAGAGGAAAACATTTTTTAGACCACGTTTACGCCACACACAGAGACGCGCACAAAGCTCTCCCTCGCCCTCCATTTGGCAAATCTGACCATAATTATATCCTCCTGATTTGTGCTTACAAGCAAAAACTAAAGCAGGAAGTACCAGTGACTCACTCAATACGGGAGCAGTCAGATAACGCGGATGCTACGCTACAGGACTGTTTTGCTAGCACAGACTGGAATATGTTCCAGGAATCATCCAATGGCATTGAGGAGTACACCACATCAGTCATCGGCTTCATCAATAAGTGCATCGATGACGTCGTCCCCACAGTGACCGTATGTACAGTACATATCTCAACCAGAAGCCATGGATTACAGGCAACATCCGCATCGAGCTAAAGGCTAGTGCTGCCGCTTTCAAGGAGCGGGACACTAATCCGGACACTTTTAAGAAATCCCGTTACGCCCTCAGACAAACCATCAAACAGGCAAAGTGTTAATACAGGATTAAGATTGAATTGTACTACACCGGCTCTGAAGCTCGTCGGATGTGGCAGGGCTTGAAAACTATTARGGACTACAAAGGGAAACCCAGCCGCGAGCTGCCCAGTGACGCGAGCCTACCAGACAAGCTAAATGCCTTTTATGCTCGCTTCAAGGCAAGCAACAGTGAAGCATGCATGAGAGCACCAACTGTTCCAGATGACTGTGTGATAACGCTCTCGGTAGCCGATGTGAGCAAGACCTTTAAATAGGGGCCAGACGGATTACTAGAAAGTGTATTCAAAGCATGCGTGGACCAACTGGCAAGTGTCTTCACTGACATTTTCAATCTCTCCCTGACCGAGTCTGTAATACCTACATGTTTCAAGCCGACCACCATAGTCCCTGTGCCCAAGGAAGTGAAGGTAACCTGCCTAAATGATTACCGCCCCGTAGCACTCACGTCGTTAGCCATGAAGTGCTTTGAAAGGCTGGTCATGGCTTACAGCATCATCCCGGAAACGCTAGACCCACTCCAATTTGCATACCGCCCCGACAGATCCACATATGACGCAATCTCAATCGCACTCCACACTGCCCTTTCCCACCTGGACAAAAGGAACACCTACAGTATGTGAGAATGTTGTTCATTGACTACAGCTCAGCGTTCAACACCATTGTGCCCACAAAGCTCATCACTAAGCTAAGGACCCCTTACCAGGTAGTAAGGGTAGTCAACAACATGTCTGCCAGGCTGATCCTCAACACTGAGGCCCCTCAGGGGTGRGTGCTTAGTCCCCACCTGTACTCCCTGTTAACCCACGACTGCGTGGTCAAACACGACTCTAACACAATCATTACGTTTGCTGACAACACAACAGTGGTAGGCCCGATTACTGACAATGATGAGACAGCCTATACAGAGGAGGTCAGAGACAACAACCTCTCCTTCAATGTGAGCAAGACAAAGGAGCTGATCGTGGACTACAGGAGATGGGCCAAACAGGCCCCCATTAACATCAACGGGGCTGTAGTGGAGCGGGTCGAGAGTTTCAAGTTCCTTGGTGTCCACATCACCAACGAACTATCATGGTCCAAACACACCAAGACAGAGGTGAAGAGGGCACGACAACACCTTTAACCCCTCAGGAGACTGAAAAGAATTGGCATGGGTCCCCAGATCCTCAAAAAGTTCTACAGCTGCACCCTCGAGAGCATCCTGACCGATTGCATCACCGCCTGATAGGGCAACTGCTCGGCAACTGACCGCAAGGCGCTATAGAGGGTAGTGCGTATGGCCCAGTACATCACTGGGGCCAAGCTTCCTGCCATCCAGGACCTATATAATAGGCGGGTGTCAGAGGAAACCCCAAAAATTGTCAAAGACTCCAGTCACCCAAGTTATAGACTGTTTTCTCTGCTACCTCATGGCAAATGGTACTGGAGCACCAAGTCCAGGACCAAAAGGCTTCTTAACAGCTTCTACCCCCAAGCCATACAATTGCTGAACAATTGATCAAATGGCCACCCAGACTATTTACACTGACCCCCCCTCCATTTGTTTTTACACAGCTGCTACTCACTGTTTATTATCTATGCATAGTCACACTACCCTTACCTACATGTACAAATTACCTCGACTAACCTGTACCCCCACACACTGACTTGATACTGGTACCCCCTGTTAATAGCCTCGTTATTGTTATTGTTATTTTGTTACTTTTTATAATTTTTTACTTTAGTTTATTTGGTAAATATTTTCTTAACTTTTTCTTGAACTGTATTGTTGGTTAAGGGCTTGTAAGTAAGCATTTCACGGTAAGGTCTACACCTGTTGTATTTAGCATTTCACGGTAAGGTCTACACCTGTTGTATTTAGTGTATGTGACAAATAAAGTTTGATTTGATTTATTACTGCTTCAGTATGAATGTGTAACAACAGTGTTCTTACAGAGTGATAACATGATCATCTCTCCTATTCTCTTCTCCAAAGCACAAAAATAAATCCATTCTCCAAAATGTAGTTTCACACATATGTACTTTAGTGCATCTTTCTCTGTATTGTCTCTTTCCCAGAATGCTTTGGGCCTGAAGGTGTGGGGTCAGCCTCCAGTCAGTGAGGTGAAACAGGAGCCATATTTTCCCGGGAAGCGTTACTAACTATAGCCCTCTTAATCCTCCCTCTTCCTCCCCTCTTCCTCCCCTCTTCATTCACTCATCCTCCCCTCTTCCTCCCCTCTTCATTCACTCATTCTCCCCTCTTCCTCCCCTCTTCATTCACTCTTCCTCCCCTCTTCCTCCCCTCTTCATTCACTCATTCTCCCCTCTTCCCCCCCTGCTCAGACCAGTGTTCCATTCACATTCCTGCCAAAACTCCAAACCCCTCCCACCAAAGTGCACCTTGAGAAAGAGAGTTTTCAACAACTAATGCTCAGTGATGAAGAATGTCACATAAAAATGACCTCCTGGCCCTTCAGTGGTGGACAGTAAAGTAGTACTAGTACAGTGTACTCACAGCTGTTCTGGTGGTGGTAGTGTGAGAGTTAGCAGAGGGGTGGAGGGAGGGAGTGAACAGGGAACAGAAAATAAGAGAGGCTCCTGATGGGGAGAGTGAGAGACAGAGAGAGAAAGAGAAAGAGAGAGAGGGACAGGGAGAAGGAGAAGGAGAGGGAGAGGAAGAGAGAGACTGTCACGGTAATAGTCTGTCTTGCTTTCTTGCTCTCTCATCTCTTTTCTCCTAAAGTAATCTCCACCGGATCTAAACAGGTGCACCACAGATCCGCCACACCATAAATAAATTGGATTGGCAACAAAATGGGAGTTGCATATGAAGCAATAAAGCAATTTTCAATCACGCTCACTCTGGGGCCGCACCTCGCACTGGCAGGGCAGGTACACTTGTCTGTCCCAAGGTTATGGAAACAGTTGATGAGAGAAGGGGTGCAAAGTTCTCCCCCTATAGCACTCCCTAAAGCAGACTTCTGGAGCTGTGCCACCAGGAGCCAACCTGCCAGCTCACTCATACCCAGGAGAGAGCACCTTAAACCAGGTTATCACTTCCAACTAATGCCCCCTGCTCTGGTCTCAGAGTGGATTGGATGGCTACGGTATAACTATAGATTGTACTCCATACCATCCTTCAGATCTTTAAGTGCTTTAACTTGAGATAGGGTTACAAGTCTCCTAATGCACCATCATCTCTACATCTCTATTCTACAGTAATACATCATTTATAAATGATCTATTCATTAGTTCTGTTTACTGTTAAGTGATGTGAGTTAATGCATATTCAGCCCATATTAATTAGTTCTGTTTACTGTTAAGTGATGTGAGTTAATGCATTAAATGCATATCAGCCCATATTAATTAGTTCTGTTCTGTTAAGTGATGTGAGTTTAAGACATATTCAAACATTCCATTCATGTAAATTCTATTTGTATTAACCCCAACAGTCCACGTGTTTCTCTGTATGTAATGTGTGTAGGGTGGCTGTGTTTAAGGTAGTTTCTAGGTATGTGTGTGTAACCGTACAGGAGGTGTGTGGGTGTGTGTGTTGGTTTGTGTGTGTTGGGTTGATGTGTGGTGTGTTGTGTGTGTGTGTGTGTTGTGTGGTGG
>NC_036856.1:36358255-36386383 GCF_002910315.2 Salvelinus sp. IW2-2015 | reverse complement strand
ATACATGGCATATTCGCCCATTATTAATTAGTTTTGTTTACTGTTAAGTGATGTGAGTTAATGCATATTCAGGCACTTATTAATTAGTTCTGTTTACTGTTAAGTGATGTGAGATTAGATGCAATATCAGCCATATAAAATTAGTTCTCGTTTACTGTAATGTGATGTGGAGTTTTATGCACTAGTTATACGTATTCAGTGCCATTATTGTTATAGGTTTTATTTAACTGATAGTTGATCGGTAGTTAATTTGATCATTTAATATCCCCAAAAGATTGTGTGTGTGTGTGTGTGTGTGTGTGTGTGTGTGTGTAGGACCCATCCAGACATTGATAAAAGGCCTTGCTCCCAGGACCCCTGAGTAACCCAGTGATGACAAATAGTTTCCCTCTCCCTCCTCTCATCACAACAAGCTCTCACGGTCTCACTGCAGAATTAGAGGTTTTTGCACTTTTCTCTAAACGTCAAATTTCAAAGTTGCTACCAACGTAACATTTCTAAGTGTTTTTGACACCCTGGGTTTTCTCCTCCTGCTCAGAATCTTTCCGTGTCTCCAAATATCACATTTCAAAGTTGAGGGTTAAGGTTAAGTGTTAAGGTTGAGGGTTAAGGTTAAGGGTTAAGGTTAAGGGTTAAGTTGAATGGTTAAGGTTGAGGGTTAAGGGTTAAGGTTGAGGGTTAAGGGTTAAGGTTGAGGGTTAAGGTTAAGGGTTAAGGTTAAGTGTTACAGTTAAGGGTTAAGTTGAATAGTTAAGGTTGAGGGTTACGGTTAAGGGTTACGTTTGAGGGTTAAGGTTGAGGGTTAAGGTTAAGTGTTAAGTTTAAGGGTTAAGTTGAATGGTTAAGGTTGAATGGTTAAGGTTAAGGGTTAAGGTTGAGGGTTAAGGTTAAGGGTTAAGGTTGAGGGGTTAAGGTTAAGGGTTAAGGGTTAAGAGTTAAGGTTTAAGGTTAAGGGTTACAGGTTAAGGGTTAAGAGTTAATGGTTAAGGGTTAAGGTTTAAGAGTTAAGGGTTAAGGTTGAGGGTTAATGTTAAGGGTTAAGGTTAAGGGTTAAGGTTAAGGGTTAAGGTTAAGGGTTAAGGGTTAAGGGTTAAGGTTGAGGGTTAAGGTTGAGGGTTAAGGTTAAGGGTTAAGCTTAAGGTTTGGGAAAGGGTTAAAACTAAACAATAAGTGTCTACCACTGGGATTTAACTCACAACCTTCGGATCTGAAGTCATGGGATTACTCTCATCTACTACTCTCTAGCAAAACCTGTTGCCCCCAGTGYCCGGTTTTGAAGGCATTTCACGACCTCCTCTGAACATGGACAGATATCCAATTTCGAAGTCAATCTTGAGCGATCTGGCTGTTCATCATTGCACTCGACTCTGGCTGTGAATTTCTTCTGCAAACAGCTCGATTGGAAGGGCAAATGTTTGCCCAGCTTCAAAATGGTGTTCAGCCTGAATATTTTTAAGTAAACGTTTACACAGTTGTTTCAACTCCTCAGTTTTATTTCTCTCTCTCCCCCATATCCCGCTGCACTCTTTTTTTTAGAAGAAAAGTCTCACCCGACAGCACTTCCTCCTTGGGTTTGAGGAGACTATGACCACTAGCCACACAGCCCAGAGAGAGTACTTCCGGTTGTTTTCTAGCACATATTTTTCACTAGTGGGCCTTTTACTCTTCTTCGGTTGTTGTTTTTCACTAGTGGGCCTTTTACTCTTCTTCGGTTGTTGTTTTTCACTAGTGGGCCTTTGACTTCTTCGGTTGTTGTTTTTTGCTAGTGCAGTAGCTTCCTCTGCTGTTGTCAGAGCTGGAGAGCCCAGATGGTCCTCTCTCTCTGTAGACTAACAGAGCTCCTCATGACATATCCCCTGTGCCAGATCTACCAGCAATCGTTCAGCTGAACACGTTCTTTACTGCTCTCATCAATAAATATTTAGGGTTAACTCAATGAAACGGAGCAAACACAAATGAAATGGATTTAATGGGCATCCTGTCCATTGGAAGAGTTTCAATGGGGACACCGGCGAGGTGAAAAATGGGAAATGGCTACAGTATACACAATAACACACACTTTGCTTTCTCTTTCTCTGTCTCTCTGTTTAACTCTCTCTCACACACACGCACACACACACGCACGCACACACACACACACAATCATACGCATGAACTCACATCTATGCACACAAACACAAAAAAAAAAACGTATATTCTGTCAACAAGGTTGTTTGTTCAACAACCTTCAAATCATTTACAACCAGTGGAACATGGACTGTTAGGAGCAAGAGTGTCATTAAATATTGGCCCTCAAAGTCAAACGTCAGAGAACCCAGAGAGAAATAATGTAAAATTTCACTCTCAAGTCTGAGTCTATTTTTAACCTGGCTGTCACCACAACACATCCTCCAATATCCCATAAGTCACCTCTTCTCAGGTGCGAGCGATCAAGTTGATTGTGACTCAGTGTGAGAGAGGAGGTCAGAAGCCTCTCAGCCGGCATTTGTTTGTTTCTTTGTGTTCGTTAACCTCTTTAGTTGCACCTTTATGTAGTGTGGTTTTTGTACATATTTATTTAGCTTGGACTGGCTAACCACGGGAGTCATGACTGAGCTGGCCCTGGACCTAAGGTAAGGTGGCTGTCTCCTGGGTACATTCAAKACCTGGTCACATACGCTTTCTTCTCACATTTATGCACACATTAAGTCAGGTTCCAGACCATGTAGCTAGGCCTTAGACAACTAGACATAACGAGTCAGGTTCCAGACCATGTAGCTAGGCATTAGACAACTAGACATAACGAGTCAGGTTCAGACTCAAATGTGCTAGGCTTAGACACTAGACATAACGAGTTCAGGTTCCAGAACCATGTAGCAGCTTAGACAACTAGACATAACGAGTCAGGTTCCACGCAGCCATGTAGCTAGGCCTTAGACAACTAGACATAACGAGTCAGGTTCCAGACCTGTAGCAGGCCTTAGAACAACTAGACATACGAGTCAGGTCAGACATTGAGCTGCTTAGACACTAGATAGTAGGCACCTAGAGGCCTTAGACACTAGACCATAACGAGTCAGGTTCAGACATGTAGCTAGGGCTTAGACAACTAGAGCAGTAACGAGTCAGGTTCGCAGACCATGTAGCTAGGCTTAGACAACTAACATAGACGAGTCAGGTTCCAGACCATGTAGCTAGCACTTAGACAACATAGACATAACGAGTCAGGTTCCAGACCATGTAGCTAGGCCTTAGACAACTAGACCATAACGATCAGGTTCCCAGACATGTAGCTAGGGCTTAGACAACTGACATAACGAGTCCAGGTTCAGACCATGTTAGCTCGGCCTTTAGACAACCCGACATAAACGAGTCAGGTCCAGACCATGTAGCTAGGCCTTAGACAACTAGACATAACGATCAGGTTCCAGGACATGTAGCTAGGCCTAGCCAACTAGAACATAACGAGTCAGGTTCCAGACCAGACTGCAGCATGAACATAGAGCGTGAGGAGTACTAGGTAACAACTAGACATAACGAGTCAGGTTCCAGGACAATGGTAGGCTAGGGCTTAGACAACAGACATAACGAGTCAGGTTCTCAGACCATGTAGCTAGGCCTTAGACAACTAGACACTAAACAGTCGGTTCCAGACCATGTAGCTAGGGCTTAGACAACTAGACATACTGAGTCAGCGTTCCAGACCATGTAACGCTAGGGCTTAGACAAGCTAGACATAAACGAGTCAGGTTCCAGACCATGGTAGCTAGGCCTTAGACAACTAGAACTAACGATGTCAGGTTCCATAGACCATGGTAAGCTAGGCCTTAGACAACTAGACCATAACGAGTCAGGTTCCCAGCCATGTAGCTAGGGCTTAGAAACTAGACATAACGAGTCAGTTCCAGAGCCATGAGCTTAGGCCGCTTCAGACAACTAGACATAACGAGTCAGGTTCCCAGACCATGTAGCTCAGGGCTTAGACAACTAGACCAATAACGAGTCAGGTTCCAACCATGTAGCTAGGGCTTAGACAACTAGAACTAACGAGTAGGTTCCAGACCATGTAGCTAGGGCTTAGACAACTAGACATAAACGAGTCAGGTTCCAGACCGCTGTAGCTAGGCCTTAAGACAACTAGACATAACGAGTCAGGTTCCAGACCATGTAGCTAGGCCTTAGACAACTAGACATAAGGAGTGCAACCAAAATCTGTAGGTTACTTGGTTGATTTCATTAAAAACTGGTTTTGGAGAATAGTCCAAAACCAAGTTTTGTAGTTTGTTTGGACTGTTTTTTAGCTTGAAGTTTGATTTGTTCCCATCTTGATATGATTGGTTTCCGTGGTTTCCTCCAACAGTGTCCCACTCTTACATATAGCTCTCTGTCACATGACAGCACCTCTGTGTGTGAGGCACATTGATGAGAACCCTCTCTCTCTCTCTCCATCATCCCTCCTATTCTCTCCATCTGTCTGCTCTTACTATCACCCAGCCCTCTAAATGATGATGTCTGCTTGTCTTAATCAAACGTCTCACCCTCCTCACCCTTCTCACCTCCTCACCCATCTCGCCGTCACCCCCATCACAAGTACTGTAATAGAATTTTTTTCATACCCACCCAACAACCCCTATTCCTCCTCCATTTCATCAACAGCCTTTATCAGAAATATACACACACACACACACACACATACACACACACACATTCATTCAGAACGAGAGAGTAGAGAGAGAGAGTAGAGAGAGAGAGCAGAGAGAGAGAGAGAGAGAGAGAGAGCAGATAGATAGAGTCAGAGAGAGACAGACAGGACCGAGTGAGAGAAGAGAGAGAGAGAGCGAATAGTAAAGAGAAGATCAGACAGACAGACAGACAGACAGACAGACAGACAGACAGACAGACAGACTGACTGACTGACTGACTGACTGACTGACTGACTGACTGACTGACTGACTGAACTGACTGACTGACTGACTGACATGAAGGAGACAGACTGACAGAGAGAGAGAGAGAGAGACAGAGAGATAGAGACAGAGAGAGAGAGAGAGAGACAGAAGGGAAGAGAGAGAGAGAGAGAGAGAGAGAGAGAGAGAGAGAGAGAGAGAGAGAGAGAGAGAGAGAGAGAGAGAGAGAGAGAGAGAAGAGAGAGAGAGAGAGGAGAGAGAGAGAGAGAGAGAGAGAGAGAGAGAGAGAGAGAGAGAGAGAAGGAGAGAGAGAGAGAGAGAGAGAGAGAGAGAGAGGAGAGAGAGATTGAGAGAGAGAGAGGAGAGAGAGAGAGAGAGAGGAGAGAGAGAGAGAGAGAGAGGAGAGAGAGAGAGAGAGAGAGAGAGAGAGAGAGAGAGAGAGAGAGAGAGAGAGAGAGAGAGAGAGAGAGAGAGAGAGAGAGAGAGAGAGAGAGAGAGAGAAGAGAGCAGATGGAGACGAGAGAGAGAGAAGAGGGAGAGAGAGAAGACAGAGGAGAGAGAGAGAGAAGCAGGACAGAGAAGAGAGAGAGAAGAGGAGAGAGCAGATGAGGAGAGAGAAGAGAGAAGAGAGAGAGAGAGAGATGTAGAGAGAGAGAGAGAGAGAGAGAGAGAGCACACATCCAAGCCTTCTTCTTCTTCTTTCTCATACATACTGCATGTGTTTCCCTTTTAAAGATTCACAATGGGTGTTGTCTAATAACAAATCATTTATTTTAGTCTGTGCTTTAATCTGTCTGTGTCTGACAAGGCCCATCCTTTCCGCTGAAGGGTAAGACCACTTAAGGAGAGGCCAATAAGGCCCTGCACACTGTGTCGGCCTGACTGGGGTGATTTGTCAGCACGCTGCGCCGGTGGTCACACCAATGGATTTATCCCAAGGTAAATGGATACGGCTCCCTCCGCCACTCGGAGCCCAGGACTCTGATTACGGCCCTCTTTCTATCTCTGATAGATGTTGCTTGTGTTTATCTATTTGAAATGCCACTAAATCTGTGAATACAATGTAGGGGAAAGGGGGACTGGGGAGAGCCGGGAGAAGAGAAACCTCGTTTGATTTATGCCAAGCTATGCAGAGCAATATAGAGACAGTGACCGGGGACAGGGGTCCAGCAGTGCCATTTAAAAAAGAGTGCGGTTTCAATGGGGGGTGCAGAGGAGGAAATGGGGATCGGGGAGGGCAATTTCATCTCATGATTTCTCACCTGGTCCGACCATGATGCTATAAGAATACCAAACACGGGGACGGGGATGAGAACGTTCCCAGCGCTCCAAGGGAAAACAGAATCCATTTGCGAGGGGCTCTCACATCTAGGGTGAAGAGCAATTCCACACATGGACAATCACTGGGACAGCTATGGCTGGGATTTTGACAACCTCCTCCATATCTCTCCTCTCACCTCCTCCTCCTCCTCCTTCTATTCCAGAGCCCATATTCACAGTCTCAGAGTAGGAGTGCTGATATAGCATCAGTTTTGTATTTTAGATCATAATGAATTAAAATTATCTGTACAGGGGGACCTGATCCTGGATCAGCACTGCTCTCCCTCCTACTCTTCCAGAGCACCCTTTCTGAGCCCCTGCTCCACAGCCCCATAAAGAGGCCCCTACGTCGGGTACAACTGCACGACGATCCCCTGATCCCCATCCATCTCCATCAGTTTCAGTATCAGATATCTACACAGTTGGATTTTAATCTAATAACATGATCTTCCAGGAATCCCCCGTTCATGTGATGTTTTCAAATGAAATCCCAATTTCAAGAACATTGGGAAACGTCGGCATTCAAATGTTTAAAAAAWATATATATACAAAAAGACGTCACCTCATTTCACCTTTTTATTTTGGGCCCGGCAGGCTAACCCGGTTCGGTAGTTATGCCTTCATCAGAGCATCAAGAGGTGCCAAAGTCATTGTCTTTCTATGCAAGTGCCTAGATGATAATTACAATTGGGGGTGGTGCGTAGAGGTATTCAAAACATTAGTCAACCAACAGTTGTAACAATATAGATTCAAATACATATACAAATATACATAATACACAGATCAGGAGAATTAACTAGACAAATAGCATTTACAGTAAATATCATGATGACATGTAGGAAATTTGAGATGTGATGTTTTATCTGCATCTGATCTACAATCAATCAATCAAATCTATTTATAAAGCCTTTTTACATCAGCATACAGAAACCCAGCCTAAAACCACAAACACCCAGGAGAGCAAGCAATGCAGGTGTAGAAGTACTCTACAACAACAGAGTGGCAGGTTAAATCAAGTCAATTAGAATCTAAATAGTAGATCAATTGACATTGAAATTGTTGATTGAAACATTCAACTAGCTAACAGGTCAAAGGTAATGCTCTGTCTCTGGGAATTTCCCTGGGAAGTATTACGTAATATATATGTTTACAGCTGTATACTTGTTTATCAATTTACCAGGTAAATTTATACTAATTTTAATTAATTTGTTTATGTGTGTCCCCATGGGAGAATTTAGTCTTGTATCTCAACACAAACAAACACATGCATTACATTCAGTGTAGTTGGTAAGGCGACAACAACACAACAACAACAACAACAGTTACCATGGGAGCAGAAGAAGTAGAGTAGAGGATGAGGGTTCACAGGAGCCCATACTGAGACATACCTACACACAGTAAATAAACATTGAATTCAACTTAGTGTTGGTATGGATGCATCTATAACTCAATATTCACCTCTCTAATACACCAGGCCTGTAGAGAATAGAATAGCCTGTCCTATTGCCACATCAGGCCTGTAGAGAATAGATTAGCCTGTCCTATTGCCACACCAGGCCTGTAGAGAATAGAATAGCCTGTCCTATTTGCCACATCAGGCCTGTTAAGAGAATAGGAATAGCCTGTCCTATTGCCACACCAGGCCTGTAAGAGAATAGAATAGCCTGTCCTATTGCCACATCAGGCCTGTAGAGAATAGAATAGCCTGTCCTATTGCCACACAGGCCTGTAAGAGAATAGAATAGCCTGTCCTATTGCCACACCAGGCCTGTAGAGAATAGAATAGCCTGTCCTATTGCCACACCAGGCCTGTAGAGAATAGAATAGCCTGTCCTATTGCCAACAGTCAGGCCTGTAGAGAATAGAATAGCCTGTCCTATTGCCACACCAGCCTGTAGAGGAATAGAATAGCCTGTAAGAATAAAGTAGCCTTCCTATGCCACCACCAGGCCTGTTAGAGAATAGAATAGCCTGTCCTATTGCCACACAGGCCTGTAGAGAATAGAATAGCCTGTCCTATTGCCACCAACGGGCCTGTAGAGAATAGAATAGCCTGTCCTATTGCCACACGGGCCTGTAGAGAATAGAATAGCCTGTCCTATTGCCCACACGGGCCTGTAGAGAATAGAATAGCCTGTCCTATTGCCACACGAGGCCTGTAGAGAATAGAATAGCCTGTCCTATTGCCACATCCAGGCCTGTAGAGAAATAGAATAGCCTGTCCATATTGCCACACCAGGCCTGTAGAGAATAGATATAGCCCTGTACCTATTTGCCAAACATCGGGCCTGTAGAGAATAGAATAGCCCTGTCCTATTGCCACATCAGGCCTGTAGAGAATAGAATAGCCTGTCCTATTGCCACACCAGCCTGTAGATCGAATAGAAATAGCCTGTCCTATTGCCACATCAGGCCTGTAGAGAATATATAGCCTGTCTCTATTGCCACACAGGCCTGTAGAGAATAGAATAGCCTGTCCTATTGCCACACCGGCCTGTAGAGAATAGAATAGCCTGTCTATTGCCACATCAAGCCTAGTAGAGAATAGAATAGCCTGTCCTATTGCCACACCAGGCCTGTAGAGAATAGAATAGCCTTCCTATTGCCACACCAGGCCTGAGAGAGAATAAATAGCCTGTCCTTATTGCCACACCAGGCCTGTAGAGAAATAGAATAGCCTGTCCTATTGCCACACAGGCCTGTAGAGAATTATTTATATGCCATGTCCTATTGCCACACCAGGCCTGTAGAGAATATTATAGCCTGTCCTATTGCCACACCCAGGCCCTGAGAGAATAGAATAGCGCTGTCCTATTGCCACACCAGGCCTGTAGAGAATAAATAGCCTGTCCTATTGCCACACCAGGCCTGGTAAGAATAGAATAGCCTGTCCTATTGCCACATCAGGCCTGTAGAGAATAGAATAGCATGTCCTATTTGCCACATCAGGCCTGTAGAGAAATAGAATAGCCTGTCCTATTGCCACATCGGCCTGATAGAGAATTAAATAGACGTCCTATTGCCACATCAGGCCTGTAGAGAATAGAATAGCCTGTCCTATTGCGCACCAGGCCTGTATGAGAATAGAATAGCCTGTCCTCCATTGCCCACACAGGCCTGTAGAGAATAGAATAGCCTGTCCTATTGCCACATCATGGCCTGTAGAGAATAAGAATAGCCTGTCCTATTGCCACACAGGCCTGTAGAGAATAGAATAGCCTGTCCTATTGCCACATCAGGCCTGTAGAGAATAGAAATAGCCTGTCCTATTGCCACATCAGGCCTGTAGAGAATAGAATAGCCTGTCCTATTGCCACACCACCTGTAGAGAAGAATAGCCTGTAGAGAATAGAATAGCCTGTCCTATTGCCACAATCAGGCCTGTAGAGAATAGAATAGCATTCCTATTGCACATCAGGCCTGTAGAGAATAGAATAGCGCCATATTGCCACATCGGGCCTGTAGAGAATAGAATAGCATGTCCTATTGCCACATCAGGCCTGTAGAGAATAGAATAGCATGTCCTATTGCCACATCAGGCCTGAAGAGAATAGAATAGCCTGTCCTATTGCCACATCAGGCCTGTTAGAGAATAGAATAGCAATGTCCTATTGCCACATCAGGCTCCTGTAGAGAATAGGAATAGCATTGTCCTATTGCCACATCAGGCCTGTAGAGAATAGAATAGCGATGTCCTAATTCCACATCAGGCCTGTAGAGAAGTAGAATAGCATGTCCTAATTGCACATCAGGCTGTAGAAATAGAATAGCATGTCCTATTGCCACATCGAGGCCTGTAGAGAATAGAATAGCATGTCCTATTGCCAACATCAGGCCTGTAGAGAATAGAATAGCATGTCCTATTGCACATCAGCCTGTTAGAGAATAGAATAGCCTGTCCTATTGCCACATCGGGCCTGTAGAGAATAGAATAGCATCCTAATTGCCACATCAGGCTGTAGAAAATAGAATAGCATGTCCTATTGCCACATCGGGCCTGTAGAGAATAGAATAGCATGTCCTATTGCCACATCAGGCCTGTAGAGAATAGAATAGCGTCCTATTGCCACATCGGCCTGTAAGAATAGAATAGCTGTCTATGCCACATCGGCCTGTAGAGAATAGAATAGCCTGTCCTATTGCCACATCAGGGCCTGTTAGAGAATAGAATAGCATGTCCTATGCCACATCAGGCCTGTAGAGAATAGGATGCCATGTCCTATTGCCACACCAGGCCTGTAGAGAATAGAATAGCCTGTCCTATTGCCACATCGGGCCTGTAGAGAATAGAATAGCATGTCCTATTTGCCACATCAGGCCTGTAGAGAATTTCTCTTCCTATTGCCAGATAAACTTAGCTGACCTGATAGATAGCCATGTCACAGGTTATCATTCAGTACACTACAACACGATTAGATTGATAAGACAATTACAACCAACATTCATACAGTTCAATGATTCATTCAGCTATTTAATATTTAGATATGCTATGATGTACTGCAACAGAACAGAGAACATCAACTCACTCAAAAGTGATATTAGAGAATTTCTTAGGTTCCGGTCATACTTCATGACGTAATATGTAATAAAGAGCTTGATTATGTCAGATAAGATCATGTTGAGAGTGAATCTGTTTGTGTGTAGGGTGTGTGTGTTGTGTGTGTGTGTGTGTGTGTGTGTGTATGTGTGTGTGTGTGTGGTGTGTGTGTGTGTGTGTGTGTGTTGTGTGTGTGTGTGTGTGTGTGTGTGTGTGTGTGTGTTTGTATGCGCCGTGTGTACGGCATATACTACATGTACGTGTGTGTACACACTATCCGTCCCCTTTACACACATTAGCAAAGCAATGTCGGCGAAATCCCCTTGTCTAACCTTTCCAGAGTTATGTGTGGCTGACTGTGGTTTCCTATTGAGGTAAAGATAACTGTGCGGAGAGAGAGCTGAGAGATTATACATCAGTAAAAATCACAGGGGGCATACATCACTGACACTGGGACACACCCACCGAAATCAATTGGGTCAAATGAAAGCAGTGCATCGGGGCAGGGCTCTCTGACAGTAACTAATGCGCCTCCCACAGCCGCTAATAGGAGTGTACAAATGGCCACAGGTTTGTAAACTTTGCCTATTCCAGGCAGGAGACGGCGGGCGCGTTGTGAGCACTAACTAAATCAACACTTCAGCGCAGCTCTGCGATGTCACAGGACTCTATTTTAACAGCACAGGAGATACCCCTTCCAGAAGCATCAGGGCTGAGTGGGATAGGGCAGAGGTGTAGGGCAAAGGAGGGCTGGCAGTGGAGGGGTGGAGAGGTAGAGGTAGAGGATGTAAGGAGTGTTAAAAAGAAGGCCTTGCACAGGGACAGTCATGAATGGGCTGAGCTGTAGACAGAGCCGGTCCTGACCTCCCTTGGGCCCTAAGCAAAATTCTGCTAAGGGGCCCTCCTACCTGACCTGTGAGCCATGTAAACCATTTGCCATCGCCACACAGTCACACCTGACACCCCAGTGCTCCCACTACAATCCTCCCTCCTTTAAAGCAGTTTGCTCCATCTGTCAGTCTAAGAATAAGTAGACCTATACAGAACAGAATGAGGTGTAAAAACAAACAATATTTATTGAATGTAATGTTTTCTTTAGAATCTTAAGATAAGTGAATATTAATGTTAACATAAATAAGAAATTGTAGAAAATATAAAATGTAGAAAATAATAAAATATGACACTGCGCTTTGGCTCTGCTGCCTGGTAATTAGTCCTCCCAATATTATACAATTAGCTTTGTCTATACAATGTAAACATAAGCCTATAGGCTATGTCTGCAGCTATATGTCTCAAAATAGTAAAATAAAACCTATACAGCTGTGTGATTAACTTTGGTTCCCTCTACAGCCTGGGCATTTTCAGCATCAGCAGACTGCAATTCTTAGGGCTATCCAAAGGTTAGGATAGAGTTCCTCCAGGTTGTTCTCACAGAGAAAGGAAAGCAGCTCAAAGGCAGTCATCTTATCTGATAGCAGATCAGGTCAATTCTGAATCTCGTGTGCCAGATCCATTCCACTGATGTCACAGTCATCTCTGAAGGTTAAGAGTGTTTTCAACTTCCATGCAGTGAGCCTTTAAAGATTCACTGGACATCTGAGAGGCAGTGCTGAAGTTCAGCAGCACTCTGTATTTGGTTTTCACCTGGTTGAGTGTTTCAAATCTCTCATCCATGGATGTCACAGCAGAGTCGACCACAATGTTGAAGTAGTTGACTTCAAGGTTTTTCAGTGCGTCAGTCACTGGTTCATCAGAAGCCTCATAGCTGAAATGCCTCTTGATGTTTCTCAGTCTCTTCTCTTTCAGAACAGCCTCCACATTCCTTTCTTCACAAATGCTTTTGGCTGTTGGCAGAGAATCCAGTTTCCTGGTATGTAGTGAGGGAGGCCTTTGCATTTGAGATTAAATTCACAGCGATATCCAACTGCATTGAGGCGGATTGGAGGAGCTTGTTCACCTTGTTTGTCATTGTCAGTATCTCACACCATACGACACAGCAAATCAAGAGGCGGTAGGATCCAACTTCCTCTGCAAGTGCTTATGCCTCCACTTTGGCCACAGGATTGTTGATCGTCTGTCTGGCTTCCAGTAATGCCTCCCGAACCTCAGAAGCCTGATACCTGATTGCATGAACACTTTGGAGCCTACTCTCCCATCTTGTGTCACTCCATGACTTCACGGTTATGTTCACGTGTTTCTTCAAAACACTCCATCTTTTTCTGCCCTGCTGAAAAGAAGGTGAAGAGCTTTTGCACATGCCCAAAAAACCTAACTGCATCTTTTGAAGATTTGGCAGCATCTGCAATGACAAGGTTTAGAGTATGTGCTCCACATGGGTTGATCACGGCTCCTGGATTTTTTTTCAGCAGTCTGGCTTGTACTCCTTGGTGCTTGTATGTCTATGTTGGCCTGATATGGTTCCCAATCAGAGACAGCTGTTTATCATTGTCTCTGATTGGGGATTCAATTTAGGTAGCCATTTTCCTCATTTGTGTTGTGGGATCTTGTTTTTGTATAGTTGCCTTGTGCACTGCAATACTGCACGTTTGTTAGATTCTTTGTTGTTTTGTTGTAAGTTTCACTATTAAAGAATGTGGAACTCTACGCACGCTGCGCCTTGGTCCGATCCTTTCAACGAACGTGACAAAGATGACAGTGGACAGATTCAAGCCTTTTGTAACCTCAACATTCACAAAGCCGAGGAAGGGCTCCTTGATCTCTGGCTTTCCTTTTAAAGCCACGCTTCTCAGAATAATGGACATTTGCTCCTGGTGACTAATGTCAGGTGTACAGTCCAAGATAACGGAGAAGTACTTTGAGTCTCTTACTTGAGTCACTATTGCTTCCAGAATCGTGTCACTCACAATCTGTATCAGCTCATTCTGTGTGCTCTTCCCAAGGTAATGAACATGTGTCTCCATCTTTCATTTTGCTGAGATGATTTTCCATAACGGGGTCAAATTTCTCATCCTCTCAAGTCTTTCCCCGACTTAGGCACAGATCAAGTTCTCTCTACTTAATCATATTGTTTGTGTGTTCAGGACTACCCTCGTGGTTTTTCAGAATGGTGTTGATATTTGACCAGTCATTCACCACCTTCTTTTATTATTTTGTAGTCTTTTGTAGAAAAGAACTTACAGCAAAAACAATACACAGCGTTGTTTTAGATTGAGTATGAAAGCCAGCTCCTGGTAATCTTTTCCCCATTTGACAACTGTCTCTGTAATAAGCCTGAATGGAAACCTCTTCTAGACTTGTCTTTAGGGTAAGAAAAATCCAGTCCTGGTTTGAATGGACCTCTGCGCACTAACTCAGTCCTCATAAAGTCTGTTAAGACTGGGGGCCAATCTGCTGGGTCATTTGGTGGAGCAGCAACTGTTCTATTAGGGTCTGAGCTGCTGGTATCTGATGCTGGCTGTACACATCTGGTTGTGCTGGTACTGGCTGAGGCTGCCTGTACTATACCTGGGTCTGTGTTAGTACTGGCTGAGGCTGCCTGTACTTCACCTGGGTCTGTGTTAGTACTGGCTGAGGCTGTCTGTAATACTGGGTCTGTGTTAGTAATGGCTGAGGCTGTCTGTACTATACCTGGGTCTGTGTTGTACTGGCTGAGGCTGTCTGTACTATACCTGGGTCTGTGTTAGTACTGGCTGGGCTGCCTGTACTATACCTGGGTCTGTGTTAGTACCGGCTGAGGCTGTCTGTACTATACCTGGGTCTGTGTTAGTACTGGCTGAGGCTGTCTGTACTATACCTGGGTCTGTGTTAGTACCGGCTGAGGCTGCCTGTGTATCCTGGGTCTGTGTTAGTACTGGCTGAGGCTGCCAGGCCCATTCAAACTGGCTCCCACAGATTTCCTTTTATACATTTTCAAATATAAAATACTATTTATACTATGGCTTGGCTGAATACTTGATGGTTATTATTTAGTAAGAGATGTGCATCCATATTGCCCAGTATGTCCAGCTAATCAACATTTTAAATTCAATATATAAATCAATAGTCAATGTCAATCCATTGCTTTCCATCTTGCATTAGTCCAGAGTTGTAACTAAACCTTGACTGAGAGACTAGATAATCATTGTCTTGTTTTAGAATTATGTGCGCCTATAAGGAGTGCCATCACGCCCATATATTGTCTGGACTGGTCCCCACTGAGGTTGCTGCTGGAAAGCGCGAGTTTCATTTCGTGCACGCGCATATGAACACATGTTCACACGAGACTTGGTTATCTTTTCTGAGCTGCAGTTTATAAACACCGTTGCTGTCACGCCCTGACCTTAGTTCCTTTTTTATGTCTCTATTTTGGTTTGGTCAGGGCGTGAGTTGTGGTGGGCATTCTATGTTTTTTTTCTATGTTTTCTATTTCTATGTGTTTGGCCYGGTGTGGTTCTCAATCAGAGGCAGCTGTCTATCGTTGTCTCTGATTGAGAACCATGCTTAGGTAGTTTTTTCCCACCTGTGTTTGTGGGTAGTTGTTTTCTGTTTTGTGTTGTTTCACCTGACAGGACTGTTTCGTTTCTTTCATTCTCTTGGTTATTTTTGTTTCATGTTCAGTTATAATAAATTAACATGGACACTTACCATGCTGCGTTTTGGTCCGATCTTTCCTGTTCCTCAGATGAAGAAGATCGTTACAGTTGCCCATATTTCACTCTCACTTTTGTCAGGCACAAAGTCACAGAACACAGCCCTGGAAATGGCTGGCAAGCAAGCAAGACACAGACAGACCAAGAGATGCACTGCAAGCTAGCACATCAACTTAACGTTACTGTTATTTGCTGGCATCAAACTTGGAGAGAACACAAGTCTACCTGATTGCTGTTCCCACAATTCACTCTCATGGTGTTTTTTTCTTCTCTTTCCGTGACCAGAAGGATATTTCCGCTTCATCCTCTCATGGAAGTTGTAAACATTGACACTCGCTTTGACACAAAGGGGAGGCAGTGCCCTTGCGTAATTTGCTGGGCCCTACGCAACTTGCATGAACTTGCATTCAGGCCCTACACCCAAACAAGGGCACTGCGTTCATCCACCTCTGGCCTGCTCGCCTCCCTACCTCTGAGGAAGTACAGTTCCCGCTCAGCCCAGTCAAAACTGTTCGCTGCTCTGGCACCCCAATGGTGGAACAAACTCCCTCACGACGCCAGGTCAGCGGAGTCAATCACCACCTTCCGGAGACACCTGAAACTCCACCTCTTTAAGGAATACCTAGGATAGGATAAAGTAATCCTTCTAACCCCCCCCCCCCCTTAAAAGAGTTAGATGCACTATTGTAAAGTGGTTGTTCCACTGGATATCATAAGGTGAATGCACCAATTTGTAAGTCGCTCTGGATAAGAGCGTCTGCTAAATGACTTAAATGTAAATGTAAATAGTGAGTGTTAGGGCCGCCCGGCTCTGGCTGAGATCTCCACAAGTACTGGGCTCCACTTAAGGACACTTGTGAGGGCGTGTAGAGGTGATCCACATTAACACACGCCTGTAAACATCACGTCAGCTTAGGTGACATACAAGTAAAATTATGGTACGTCAGCATTTTTGCTTTCTTTAATCATCCACTGTGTGTGTGTCTCATCCTTCATACTAATAATCATCAGCCTCTCCTACTGGACTGTATTACAACGCTAGCATAGCCAGCAGAGACAACTGTAAGGCCAGCAGAGACAACTGTAGGCCAGCAGAGGGACAACTGTAAGCCAGCAGAGACAACTGTAGGGCCAGCAGAGACAACTGTAAGGCCAGCAGAGAAACGTAACCAGCAGAGACAACTGTAACCAGCAGAGACAACTGTAGGCCAGCAGAGACAACTGTAAGGCCAGCAGAGACAACTGTAGGCAGCAAGACAACTGTAGGCCAGCAGAGACAACTGCAAGCCATCAGAGACAACTGTAAGGCCAGCAGAGACAACTGCAAGGCCATCAGAGACAACTGTAAGACCAGCAGAGACAACTGCAAGCCTCAAGACAATGAAGCCAGCAGAGACAACTGTAAGGCCAGCAGCACAACTGTAAGGCCAGCAGAGACAACTGTAAGGCCAGCAGAGACAACTGTAGGCGCAGCAGAGACAACTGTAAGGCCAGCAGAGACAACTGTAAGGCCAGCAGAGACAACTGTAGGGCCAGCAGAGACAACTGTAAGGCCAGCAGAGAAACTGTAAGGCCAGCAGGGACAACTGTAAGGCCAGCAGAGACAACTGTAAGGTCAGCAGAGACAACTGTAGGGCCAGCAGAGACAATTGTAAGGCCAGCAGAGACAACTGCAAGGCCAGCAGAGACAACTGTAAGGCCAGCAGAGCAACAACTGTAAGGCCAGCAGAGAGAAACTGCAAGGCCAGCAGAGACAACTGCAAGGCCAGCAGAGACAACTGCAGACCAGCAGAGACAACTGCAAGGCCAGCAGAGACAACTGCAAGGCCAGCAGAGACAACTGCAAGGCCATCAGAGACAACTGTAAGACCAGCAGAGACAACTGCAAGGCCATCAGAGACAACTGTAAGGCCAGCGAGAGACAACTGTAAGGCCAGCAGACACAACTGTAAGGCCAGCAGAGACAACTGTTAGGCCAGCAGAGACAACTGTAGGCCAGCAGAGACAACTGTAAGGCCAGCAGAGACAACTGTAAGGCCAGCAGAGACAACTGTAGGCAGCAAGACAACTGTAAGGCCAGCAGAGACAACTGTAAGGCCAGCAGGGACAACTGTAAGGCCAGCAGAGACAACTGTAAGGTCAGCAGAGACAACTGTAGGGCCAGCAGAGACAATTGTAAGGCCAGCAGAGACAACTGCAAGGCCAGCAGAGACAACTGTAAGGCCAGCAGAGACAACTTAAGGCCAGCAGAGAGAACTGCAAGGCCAGCAGAGCAACTGCAAGGCCAGCAGAGACAACTGCAAGGCAGCAGAGACAACTGCAAGGCCAGCAGAGACAACTGCAAGGCCAGCAGAGACAACTGCAGGCCAGCAGAGACAACTGTAAGGCCAGCAGTGCAAATGTAAGGCCAGCAGAGACAACTGTAAGGCCAGCAGACACAACTGTAAAGCCAGCAGAGACAACTGTAAGGCCAGCAGGACAACTGAAGGCCAGCAACAAAATAAGGCCAGCAGAACAAATATAAGGCCAGCAGAGACAAATATAAGGCCAGCAGAGACAAAATAAGGCCAGCAGAGACAACTGTAAAGCCAGCAGAGACAATTGTAAGGCCAGCAGGGACAATTGTAAGGCCAGCAGTGACAAATGTAAGGCCAGCAGAGACAACTGTAAGGCCAGCAGTGACAACTGTAAGGCCAGCAGAGACAACTATAAGGCCAGCAGAGACATTTGTAAGGCCAGCAGAGACATTTGTAAGGCCAGCAGCGACAACTGTAAGGCCAGCAGACACAACTGTAAGGCCAGCAGAGACAACTGTAAGGCCAGCAAGAGACAACTGTAAGGCCAGCAGACACAACTGTAGGGCCAGCAGAGACAACTGTAAGGCCAGCAGAGACAAACTGTAAGCAGCAGACACAACTGTAAGGCCAGCAGAGACAACTGTAAGGCCAGCAGAGACAACTGTAGGCCAGCAGAGACAACTGGAAGGTCAGCAGAGACAACTGTAGGCCAGCAGAGACAATTGTAAGGCCAGCAGAGACAACTGCAAGCCAGCAGAGACAACTGTAAGGCCAGCAGAGACAACTGTAAGGCCAGCAGAGAGAACTGCAAGGCCAGCAGAGACAACTGCAAGGCGCAAACAACTGCAAGCCAGCAGAGACAACTGCAAGGCCAGCAGAGACAACTGCAAGGCCAGCAGAGACAACTGCAAGGCCAGCAGAGACAACTGTAAGGCCAGCAGTGACAAATGTAAGGCCAGCAGAGACAACTGTAAGGCCAGCAGACACAACTGTAAAGCCAGCAGAGACAACTGTAAGGCCAGCAGGACAACTGTAAGGCCAGCAGACAAATATAAGGCCAGCAGAGACAAATATAAGGCCAGCAGAGACAATATAAGGCCAGCAGAGACAAATATAAGGCCAGCAGAGACAACTGTAAAGCCAGCAGAGACAATTGTAAGGCCAGCAGGGACATTGTAAGGCCAGCAGTGACAAATGTAAGGCCAGCAGAGACAACTGTAAGGCCAGCAGTGACAACTGTAAGGCCAGCAGAGACAACATAAGGCCAGCAGAGACATTGTAGGCCAGCAAGACATTGTAAGCCAGCAGCGACAAACTGTTAAGGCCAGCAGACAACAACTGTAAGGCCAGCAGACACAACTGTAAGGCAGCAGAGACAACTGTAAGGCCAGCAGACACAACTGTAGGCCAGCAGAGACAAACTGTAAGGCCAGCAGAGACAACTGTAAGGCCAGCAGACACAACTGTAAGGCCAGCAGAGACAACTGTAAGGCCAGCAGAGACAACTGTAAGGGCCAGCAGAGACAACTGTAAGCCAGCAGAGACAACTGTAAGGCCAGCAGAGACAAACTGTAAGGCCAGCAGAGACAACTGTTAAGGCCAGCAGAGACAACTGTAAGGCCAGCAGAGACAACTGTAAGGCCAGCAGAGACAACTGTACGCCAGCAGAGACAACGTAAGGCAGCAGCACGAGCAGCAGAAACTGTAAGGCCAGCAGAGACAACTGTAAGGCCAGCAGAAAACGTAAGCAGCAGAGACAATGTAAGCCAGAGAGACAACTGTAAGGCCAGCAGAGACAACTGTAAGGCCAGCAGAAAACTCTAAAGCCAGCAGAGACAACTGTAGGCCAGCAGAGACAACTGAACCAGGAGACAACTGTACAGCAGAGACAACTGTAGGCCAGCAGAGAGCAACTGTAAGCCAGCAGAGACAACTATTAGCCACAGAGACAACTGTAAGGCCAGCAAAGACAACTATTAGGCCAGCAGAGACAACTGTAAGGCCAGCAGACAAACTTTAGGCCAGCAGAGACAACTGTAAGGCCAGCAAAGACAAACTATTAGCCAGCAGAACAACGTAGGCAGCAGAGACAACTGTAAGGCCAGCAGAACAACTGTAAGGCCAGCAGAGACAACTGTAAGGCCAGCAGAGACAACTGTTAGGCCAGCAGACAACTGTAGGCCATCAGAGACAACTGCAAGGCCAGCAGAGACAACTGTAAGGCCACAGAGACAACTGTAAGGCCAGCAGAGACAAATATAAGGCCAGCAGAGACAACTGTAAGGCCAGCAGAAACAACTATTAGGCCAGCAGAGACAACTGTAAGGCCAGCAAAGACAAATATAAGGCCAGCAGAGACATCTAGAACTCTGTAGGAATGACACCCTACTCCGTGATCCTCCCTCTCTCTCTGTTTGTCATCTCACCATCAGGTTTTATTTTTATCGCACCAAAACGTCAGAGGGCACTAGCATGGCCTAGCTGCCCCTGTCTGGTCAGAGCCAGCTCATAGAGGATTTAGAGCTTTCTGTGTGTCCATGTTTCTATGGTCAATGTGTCTGTGTGGTCAATGTGTGTGTGTGTGTGGTTGTGTGTGTATATGTGTGTGTCTATGTGTGTGCGTGTGTCTATGTGTGTGGTGTGTCTGTGTGTGTGTCTATGTTTGGTGTGTATGTGTGTCTATGTGTGTGGTGTCGTTCTCTCCAACCGAATGGTGCTCAGACTCACACCTGCCTGACTCAGTTTGCACTGGGCGCGGTACGGCACAATAGGCTAGCTGTGCATTGGGCCGGTAGGGCTGGTGCACCTGGGGAGAGGCCCAGCGGCGCAAGCAGGGCAGAGAGTGCTCAGATATGTACCAGTATGGTGCGACTCGGCCTGTGGCTTGGCAGTGGACTGACAGTCAGACGCTGGGAGCTCAGATGTGGAGAACACCTGCGTCCACCCAGAGCACTGGAATAGCTTCTGGTCTGACCCCTATCCGCTCCACAGGCACACACAGTACATACACATACACACACATGCACACTAGATATATCTTCTAAGACACACACACACACACACCACCCACACACACACACACACACAACCACACACACACACACACACACACACACCACACCACCACACACACACACACACACACACACACACACACACACACACACACACACACAACACACCACACACACACACACACACACACACACACCAAACAACTTCCCCCAAGAGCACACACACACACACACACACACACACACACACCACACACACACACACACCACACACACACACACACCACACACACACACACACACACACACACACACACACACACACACACACACACACACACACACACACACACACACACACCCCTCTTCAGGATTATACATGTTATTAATTGCCACCATTATCGCGACAGCTTGCCTGAGAACTGGACCTCTCTCTGGAGCGGAAGCCCAGTGTAGCTGAATACAAAAAAAGAAAGAGGAGGAGGAGAGAGAGAGAGAGAGAGAGAGAGAGAGAGAGAGAGAGGAGAGAGAGAGAGAGAGAGAAGAGAAGAGAGAGAGAGAGAGAGATAAAAGAAGAGAGAGAGAGAGAGAGAGAGAGGAGAGAGTGTAAAAAAGTGGAGAGTGGATGAAAGGGAAATAAAGAGAGAGAAGGGAAGGTGTAATGCAAACCACTCTACCCAAAAGGATTGTGAATAATTTATCAGAAAACATTTTTCTTGGTCCTTCCTGCAGACACACAAATCCTCCCAAGCTCTCTTTAGCCGGAGTGTAGATAATTTACTTCGGCCGGACAAATAGATTACTGGGGAGGCAGGGGGGTCACTAGGGTGTCTGGGAGGGGCATAGGGAGAGGCTGGCTGGCCAGCTACCTTATCTACCAGGGAGGGATATGGTGGGTTAAGCGTAGAGACCTCTGGATGTCCGACACAGAGACCAGACCACTACTGAACACAAATTTACCATGGCTGAACACAAAAACATACATAATCCACATACCCAAAATATGTACAAAACATAGACAAAGCCAGTTGATGCTGAATATGATTGAACAGATGGTCACTGTCAGCAGAATATTGAATTATTTGCCATACATTTAGCACCCATATATTTAGCACCCATACATTAAACACCCATACATTTAGCAGCCATACATTTAGCACCCATACATTTAGCATCCATACATTTAGCACCCATTACATTTAGCACCATACATTTAGCACCATACATTAGCACCATACATTTAGAATCAGCCATACATTAGCACCCATACATTTAACAGCCATACATTAGCACCCATACATGGCTAACACCATACATTTAGCCCGCATACATTTAGCACCCATACATTTAGCAGCCATACATTTAGCCCCCATACATTTAGCAGCCATACATTTAGCATCCATACATTTATCATCCATATATTTAGCACCCATACATTTATCATCCATACATTTAGCACCCATACATTCAGCTAGCTCATTCAAATGTATGTAAATGTAAACAGCAATGAGGACACTGTGTAACCAGTGATGAGGACACTGTGTAGCCAGCTATGAGGACATTATGTAACCAGTGATGAGGAAACGGTGTAACCAATTATGAGGACACTGTGGAACCAGCTATGATGACACTGTGTAACCAGGGATAAGGGCACTTTGTAACCAGCTATGAAGACACTGTGTAACCAGGGATGAGGACACTGTGTAACCAGTGATCAGGACACTGTGCAACCAGCTATGAGGACACTGTGTAACCAGTGATGAGGTCACTGTGTAACCAGCGATGATGACACTGTGTAACCAGCAATGAGGACACTGTCTAACCAGCGATGAGGACAGTAAACAGTATTATTATTATTATTTAAGTAATTTAAGAACAAATAGTTTTTTACAATGACGGCCTACCCCGGCCAAACCCGGACAACGTTGGGCCAATTGTGCGCCGCCCTATGACACTCCAAATCACGGCCGGGTGTGATACAGCCTGGAATCGAACCATGGACTGTAGTGATGCCTCTTGCACTGAGATGCAGTGCCTTAGACCACTGTGCCACTCGGGAGCCCAAAAGATGTGAGGGAATGATAAACAAAGATATCAACACATTACTTAGACAAATCTTAAAACACAATCTTAACGCAGTGGCCCTGAAACCTGCTGGGTCAGAACTGCTTCACTGATCCTGTTTGTTACACACACACGGACACACACACAGATGGAGAGAGAGAGAAGTAAATATAATAGGACTCTATATGTGGACAATCTGATTGTCCTGATTGCAACAACTCCAACCAACCCATTCATCTGTTTCGACAGAAAAAACAGTTAGGTGAACTGTCACACCAAACTCTACTGTTAATTTAAGGTAATTAGCTTCTGAGCTACTGCCAGACTACACAATATTTCACAGCCAATCTGTTTCTGAACCGCCACCCACCCCGCCTCTCTCCCTACTCTCTATCCCCTCTCTATCCCCCCCCTTCTCTCTCTCTCTCTCTCTCGTTCTCTCCCTTTCTCTCTCTCTCTCTCTCTCTTTCTCTCTTTCTCGCTCTCTTTCTCTCTGCAGTGTAATCTAGGTAGGGAAACATCCCCTGGCTGTTTTGGCACGCTAACCTGATTGTACAGCTTTATCCTACTATAAAAACAAGCTTTCATTTTTGTCTCAATTTGTCTGGCAATGACACAGGATTTTGGAAAAAAAACTAAAGCATGTATGTTGTCTACACACTCAAACACACATTAGCAAATGTGCAGACACAAAGACAAACATGCACAAACATAAAAACCTCTAAACACATATAGGAATCTTTGAAGTCTGAAGTTAAAAGACTCTGAGGGCAAATAGTGGCATCTTTAGTACACATGTGAGTTCTGTTAGTTTTTTTCAGAAATGAATGGGACGCTTGTGTGCATTCCGACATTATTTTGACGCCTTTTCTCTGTCTGTGTGTCAACCCACACTCTTTCTGTTCTCCCTCTTATTTTCTTTCTTTCTCTCTCTACCTCTCTTGTATTTACATTTTTTTATTTTTTTTATTTTAACCCATCCACCTTTTCAGAGGACACATATCTATTTTTTATTTTTATTTTTATTTTTTTGCTTCACTACCGGTCAAAAGTTTTTGAACACCTACTCATTGAAGGGTTTTTCTTTATTTTTACTATTTTCTACATTGTAGAATAATAGTGAAGACATCAAAACTATCAAATAACACATATGGAATCATGTAGTAACCAAAAAAGTGTTAAACATATCAAAATATATTTTAGATTTGAGCTTCCTCAAATAGTCACCTTTTGCCTCAATGACAGCTTTGCACACTCTTGGCATCTGTATAAAAGCAAAAAGGCTTTTTTGAACAAAGGATGAGCCTTTATTAATAATCTACTGGAGAACCATTTTGGGTTGAAGTATAACTTATGTATGATTAAAGCTTTTAGTGAGAGGTTTAATGCATTCATATTTAATAATTTTATCCCCCCAAACTCATATTCATTATATAAATAGGCATGTTTAATTTTGTCTTGCTTAGCATTCCAAATAAAGTGAAATATGTTTTGCTCATATTATTTTTTTAAACGAGTCGTCTGGAGCAGGCAGTGCCATTAGTAAGTAACTAAACTGTGATAGGACCAAAGAGTTAATACATTTTTCCATAAATAGACTTTATTTACCTCTCCATGGTATTTACCTTTCCGTGGTTGCAGGATCTTGTGTGTTTTAGCAAGCTTTCTATTGAAATTGGTTGTGGTAAGTTCATTTATATTTTTTGAGATATGAATACCAGGTATGTCTACTTCACCACCCACCCATTTTATTGGTAAACCACAAAGTAGTGTAAACATTGTGTCTTAACGATCCAATACATACGTAACATGGTGCATTTGTCATAACTAGGTTTTAGTCCAGAGAGGCTAGAAAAGGGATCAACATCTTCAATGAGACTGTGCAGGGATCCAGATTGAGGACTGAAGAAAAAACTTGAGTCTCGGCGTACATTGACACTTTTGTTTTTAACTCCTGGATTTCTAAGCCCTTGATGTTCTTGTTGGATCTAATTTGAATAGCTAGCATTTCGATGGCCATAATAAATAGATTTGGAGACAATGGACAGCCTTGTTTTACACCTCTTAAAAGCTCAATACTTTCTGAGATGTAACCATTATTTACTATTTTACAGCTGGGGTTGCTGTACATAACCCATTGTATAAGAGATTAACTGAAAATAAAGTTGTGCAGGCATTTATATGTATATTCTAGTTGTACTTTATTAAACACCTTTTTGAAATCTGCTATGAAGATCTCTCTCTCTCACTCTCTTTTTGTGTGTTCTACCTCTCCTCGCAGTCTCACTTTCTATCTATCTCTCTCTCTATCAGATTCTGTCTGCCTGCCTGCCTGTCTGTCTCTCTCTCTCCCTCTCTCTCTCTTCTCTAGCGTTCTCAACAGCCCACAGTACTGCATTTCTATGCAATATCTTTCCTGTCCTACAGGTGGTGCTGTTCTAATTGCAGGTCCTCACTAATGTGCCGTAGTGTTCGAGAAGAGACCTGAGTTATGGTACGGACAAACTGGGAATGAGAATGCAGGGACGGCGTGTGTTGCATGTTTGATTAGCCATTTATGGGCATTGATGTTCAATGTTCATACTGTGCCTTAAGTAGATATAGAACCATACACCTCTATACACTCTTAGAAAAAAGGGTTCCATCAAGGTTCTTCAGCTGTCCCCATACGAGAACCCGTTTTGGTTCCAGGTAAAACCCTTTTTGGTTCCAGGTTGAACTCTTTTGGGTTCCATGTAGAACCCTCTGGGGAAAGGGTTGTACATGGAACCCAATAGGGTTCTACCTAGAACCAAAAGGGTTTTACCTGGAACCAAAAAGGGTTCTTCAATGGGGAAAGCCGAAGAACCCTTTTAGGCTCTAGATAACACCTTTTTTTCTAAGAGTGTATAGAGGATACCAACAGTAGAGACAGGAGAAACATGAGAAGATGATATAGGTCTATACTACAGAGAAGAACCTGAAGATAGGAACGACATATTCATTGTCAATTTATCCATCAGTGATACAAACAGAACATGGTCTTCTTCGTTATTTCTCTAGCTAATTATTTCTCTGTTCAGTTCTTGTGCCACGTTTAGATGTGTGTAAACCTCTCTGTTATCGTACACTGGCACAGTGCCTTGATCTCCCAGACACACTCACTGAACCTGCAGCCCTGTGTCATGGATACACCAGCTGGGGGGGTGTGGGGGTACTTTAGCTCGCTGCACCACATCAATCCTCCATCCCCTCCTCTGTGTCACTCTCACACACTCTCACACACACCCACTCAGACAAAACGGGCACACTGGCACACATACACAGACATACACGCACGAACACACAGGAACGAATGTACGCACGCATGCACACTCAGTATCTGAAGGAGGGCTCACATGCTCACAGAGGGTCTCACAATTAAAATCTACTGATTTCATTCAACCTTTTTGGTTAAAAACATGACGTTTCAACTGCCAACAGCCTTCATCAGAATCCAGTAGACCAGGACAAAACCAGGGTGGCACCAGAACGAGGGTGGKACCAGGATGATGGTGGCACCATGCAGACTGGAGGGCCTCTCTTGGTGCCCCTGGAGTCTGACGTGGCACAGATGTTTAGTCCTGCTTTGTGCTTTAAACAAAACATTTTCACAGAGACGACTTGGTGAATCATCCATTTGTTTATGTTTTTATTTTTCCTTTTTAAGTACGGTGACTGTCATCATCTGTGGGGCCCCAGGAGTGTGTTATTGTCCTGAAGTCGCAGGCACAGGGCATGTGTGTGTGTGTGTGTTCATGTTTGTTTGTTTCACTCTTCCCTTTGTGTGGTCTGTAAACACAGTACATAAGGGACCCATAAACAGACCACAACCAGCCTCCCATCCCATCGTCTTCCCATCGTCTCTGTTTCCATTGGGCGTGGAGTTGTTTACCCACACTGGGGGAAAGATGGCCCCTGGAGCCTCATACTCCCCCAATCACACAGCCGTCTCTGCCCAGCCAGAGTGACACACACTGGGGTAGGAGCCTAACTCTCAACCTGTACTCAGGGGTAGACGTAACATAGTAAAAGTCAATCTTTGACACTCAAATTAGTATGATGGCTAGGTGGCTAACATTAGCTAGGTGGCTAGGTGGCTAACATTAGCTAGGTGGCTAACGTTAGCTAGGTGGCTAGGTGGCTAACGTTAGCTAGCCTAGGGGTTAGCGGTTAAGATTAGGGGTTAAGGTTGGCCCTTATGTAATCATAACAAACGTAACGTCAATACTAATTTGAATGTCACAGATTTGCATTTATTATGTTACGTCTTTAATGCCAGGCTGTAACTCTAGACTGTAACTCTGAGGTTCCCAGAGGCCTACTCCCTGTCTGGATTGTGTGACCACACCCTGCCTCCTGTGGCCCTGGAGTTCACCCTACCCAGCCTCCCCTGGCGTTCACCCTACCCAGCCTCCCCTGGCGTTCACCCTACCCAGCCTCCCCTGGCGTTCACCCTACCCAGCCTCCCCTGGTGTTCACCCTACCCAGCATACCCCTACCAGCTCCTGGGTTCACCTACCCGCCTCCCTGGTTGTGGCACCTACCACCTCCCTGGCGTTCCCTAACCAGCTCCCTTCGGGTCACTAACCGAGCCTCCCTGGCGTGCACCCTACCCAGCTCCCTGGCGATGACCACCTATCCCAGCCTTTCCTTTATGCAACTAACTCTACCCATATGCTTCACTTTAATGTATACAGGTTAACCCATTAAACTGCTGATTGCACCTTACTGCAACTCCAACAATGATTCTGCTGTTATTACAACACAACCATACAAATACATTTGCCCTTTTTTAACATAAATTTATCAAAGTAATCTATTACATTAGTCCATGCAACCGGGCAATGTGCGGTTCAAACGTACTTATTTTAAAGCGTTTACTAGTTTAGGTTATTAAAGGACATTGGAATATCCGGTCGCCAACTTGCGGTATAACATTTAGCGAGGAGACGCTAGGCAGACCTGAAAATAAGAGGTAAAACCAAAGAATTGTGAATCTATAAATTCCAAAATCTAGATGTTCTAGTCATTCTACATTTTTATGGGTAACAACTAGTGGAGAGACCTAGGAAGCAGACCCATAATATAAGTGCTAAGACAATCTCTCAAAACAAGTGCTGCATCTTCAGACTAGACCTTAGGGTCAATGTGTTTGGAAAATGTGAGATGATTGCATTCAAGAGGTTTTCATCACGTGTCTCAGGAAGTAGGGTTGAGCTGATGGGACAACGAGACAAAGAGAACGAGAGGAGCAGAACGAGAGAGAGAGGAGAGAGAGAGAGAGAGAGAGAGAGAGAGAGAGAGAGAGAGAGAGAGAGAGAGAGAGAGAAGAGAGAGAGAGAGAGAAGAGAGAGAGAGGAGCAGAGAGAGGAGAGAGAGGAGAGAGAGAGAGAGAGAGAAGAA
>NC_036856.1:36352638-36358230 GCF_002910315.2 Salvelinus sp. IW2-2015 | reverse complement strand
TCCCTGGCGTATACACCTACCCAAGCCTCCCCCTCGGTCAGAGCACCCTACCCAGCCTCCCGCTAGGCGTGATCACCCTCAGACCTCCCCTGAATAAGCGTGTGCACCCTACCAGGCTCCCTAGAGGCGCGCACCCTACCCAGCTCCCGGCCGATGACCAACCTATTCCCGCCTTTCTTTAATGCAACTAACCTCAACCTATGTTCACTTATAACTGTATTCAGGTTAACCCACATTAAATGCCTGTTGGGCACCTTACTGCAACTCCAACAATGATTCTGCTGTTTACACACACATACAAAACTTTGCCTTTATTTTAACATAATTTATCAAAGTAAATCTATTAACATTAGTGCCATGCAACCGAGCGGCAATGTGCGGATTCCAAACGTACTTATTTTAAAGCGTATTACTAGTTTAGGTTATTTAAGGACATTGGAATAATCGGTCGCCAACTTGCCGGTAACTTTAGCGCGGAAGACGCTAGGGCAGACCTGAAATAAAGAGGTAAAACCAAGAATTGATGAACTATAATTACCAAAATTCTAAGATGTATTCTAGTCATTCTACATTTTATGGAGAGGCAGGGTCTGTAACAATCCCCATCTGATTTGCTTTTACTCCACACTGCCTCCTCCATCTCTTTCTCCCTCGGTCTCTCTCTCTCTGAGTGGGAATGAAAGAGGTGCTGTTGCTAGGTAACGCCAGGACCGTGTGCGGGTGCAGGCATGCAGGGGTCCGGGGCCTATCTATCTAGTGGTAGTGTGGCTGACTGACTGGCTGGCTGGGTGTCTGGGTGGCTGGATGGCTGGCTATTTGGGTGGCTGGCTGGGTGGGGTCGGTGGGTGGCTGGGTGTGTGACTGGGTGGCTGGGTGGCTGGCTGGGAAGCTTGGTGGTTGGGCGGCTGGCTGGCTGGCTGGGTGGGTTGGTGTCTAGGTGGTTGGGTGGCTGGCTGGCTGGGTTGGTGACTGGGTGGCTGAGTTGCTGGCTTCCTTCCCTCTCTCTTTCTCTCTCGCTCTCCCTCATCTTCTCTCCCTCTRCCCTTCTCTCTATCCCTCCTAACTCTCTGTATGGGGCTGGTCTGTTGGGCCATGCTGCACTCCGCGCTGAGCAGCCGTGAGCATTTATCAAAGCCCAGGCTGGTAATGACCACTCAGCAGTGGGGGAAATTGAGCTGACCCAGGGGCCAAAGCTGTTAGGGGGACTGGTGGGGAGGGCACTGGGGTCAGGACATCCTTGTCCCAGCCACTTAGTCGGCAGTTCCAGCTAGAACATTAGTTTACTGTTTGGCCTTAAGTCCTCCAGGGCTAATCCTAAACAGTTAAATGTTACTTGTAGTTTTATGGAACAATAGTGTATTATTGTACAAAAGAAAGCGTGCACTCAGCTAAATACAAATTATGTTTATCTGTGCATATATTTTTTAAATGATTGCTTTAATTTACAATGACAGATAAATGTCAACATTGAGGTTATTTTTCTATCAGTGTTAGTTTCACTACAAAAAATGTTGAGGTCTGTATATCTCTGTGTTTATCTCTGTCTATATCTGTGTCTGTAGTGAGGTGTGTGATGAATGAAGCTGGGGGACATTGAGACACTGCTTTGTACCACTCCTCTCCCCCAGTCTCAATCCCCACTGCTCTGTACATCTCCCCCAGTCTCAATCCCCACTGCTCTGTACATCTCCCCCAGTCTCAATCCCCACTGCTCTGTACATTATCCCCCAGTCTCCAAGTGAACTAAACAATACACTACAGAAGTTCCAGAAGTTCCAAAAGAATAAAGAGTTCGATGTCATATTATGTATATATACAGTGTTGTAACAATGTACAAATGGTTAAAGTACAATTAGAAAAAAAAGCATAAATATGAGTTGTATTTACAATGGTGGTTTGTTCTTCATGGTTGCCCTTTTTCTGTGGCACAAGGTCACAATATTGCTGCTGTGATGCACACTGTGGTATTCACACCAGTAGTATGGAGTTTATCAAAATCGGGTTTGTTTTCGAATATTTGTGGATCTGTTAATTGAGGGAAATATTGTCTCTAATATGGTCATCCTTGGCAGGAGGTTAGGAAGTGAGCTCAGTTTCACTCATTTTGTAGGCAGTGTGCACATAGCCTGTCTTCTCTTGAGAGCCAGGTCTGCCTAAGCGGCCTTTTCATAGCAGCTTGCTCCTGAGTCTGTAATAGTCAAAGCTTTCCTTAGTTTGGGTCAGTAACATGGTCAGGTATTCTGCATGTGTATCTCTGTTCAGGCAAATAGCATTCTAGTTGTCTGTTTTTTGTTAATTCTTTCCCAATGTGTAAGTAATTATTTTTTGTTTCTCATGATTTGGTTGGGTCTAATTGGTGTTGCTGTCTGGGGTCTGTGGGGTGTGTTTGCTGTTTGTGACAGAGCCCAGGACCTAGCTTGTAGGGATTCTTCTCAGGTTCATTCTCTGAGGTGATGGCTTTGTTATGGAAGGTTAGGATCGCTTCCTTTTAGGTGGTTGGGTAGATAACGTCTCCTTTTTATGGATTTGATAATTAGCGGTTTTGCCTAATTCTGCCTCTGCATGCATATATTTGTGTTAACGTTGTACGCGGAGGATATTTTTGCAGAATTCTGACATGCACAGCTCTCAATTTTGTGTTTGTCCATTTTGTGAATTTCTGGTTCGGTGAGGGACCCAGACCTCACAACCATAAAGGGCAATGGGTTTTATAACTGATTCAAGTATTTTAGCCAGATCTAATTTGTATGTTGATTTATGTTCCTTTTGATGGCATAGAATATCTATCTATCTATTCTATCTATCTATCTATCTATCTATCTTATCTATCTATCTATCTATCTATTATCTATCTATCTTATCTATTATCTATCTATCTATCTATCTATCTATCTTCTATTATCTATCTATCTATTATCTATCTATCTATCTATCTATCTATCTATCTATTATCTATCTATCTGTGTCTGTCTGTCTGTCTGTCTGTCTGTCTGTCTGTCTGTCTGTCTGTCTGTCTGTCTTGTCTGTCTGTCTGTCTGTCTGTCTGTCTGTCTGTCTGTCTGTCTGTGTCTGTCTGTCTGTGCTGTCTGTCTGTCTGTCTGTCTGTCTGTCGTCTGTCTGGTCTGTCTGTCTGTCTGTCTGTCTGTCTGTCTGTTGTTCTTCCTCACGCTGTGTCTGACTGTCTGTCTTGTCTGTCTGTTGTTGTCTGTCTGTCTGTCTGTTCTTCCTACGCTGTGTTTGACTTCCTGGCTGTCTGTCTCACCCCTCATCTGGTGTCTGTTCCACTCCTCACTCTGTGTCTGTCTCTCTTTCTCTCTCATCCCTCACTCCTGTGTCTGTCTCTCGTCTCTTCCTCCTCACTCTGTGGTCTGTCTCTGTTGCTCTCCCTCCTCACTCTGTGTCTGTCTCTCGTTCCTCCCTCCCTCCTCCTCCCTCCCTCCACTCCCTCCGCTCTCCTCCCTCCCTTCCTCCTCACTCACCACTACTCAACTCACTCCACTCACTCACCACTCCACTCCTCCTCCTCCCTCATCCTCCTCCCTCGATCACTCACGACTCACATCAGTTCTGTCCTCTCCCTCCCTCATTCAGTTGGCTGTCCTGTCTCTCCCTACGCTATCCTCTGTCTGTCTCGCTCTCTATATCGCCTTGTCTGTATCTTCTTCTCTCTCCATCACTTTATCCCCCTGTCTGTTTATCCCTTCATCTCAACAATCTCTGCCTACAGCTCAATCAATCAATCAAATGTATTTATAAAACCCTTTCTACATCAGCAGATGTCTGCTCCACCACTACATGAATTCTAATTGAGTCAAACACTACAGTGGCACACTATAACACACAGACTGCAGGTCAGAGGTCCGTTATTGTTGACAGACACCAAGTATAAATAATAATTTATTGTTGACAGACACCAAGTATAAATAATCCTTTATTGATGAGACACCAGAGTATAAAGACTACTTTATTGTTGACAAACACCAAAGTATTTAGCATGTTTGCTCACTTGGTCGAGCAGAATGATCTACACTATATATACAAAAGTATGTGGACACCCCTTCAAATTAGTGGATTTGGCTATTTCAGCCACACCCATTGCTGACGAGTGTATACAATCGTGCACACAGCCATGCAATCCCCATAGACAAATATTGGCAGTAGAATGACCTTAATGAAGAGCTCAGTGACTTTAAACGTGGCACCATCATATGATGCCACCTTTCCAACAGGGGCATCATATGCCCTGCAAGAGCTGCCCCGGTCAACTGTAAGTGCTGTTAGTGTGAAGTGGAAATGCCTAGGAGCAACAACGGCTCAGCCGCGAAGTAGTAGGCCACACAAGCTCACAGAACGGGACCGCCGRGTGCTGAAGCGCGTAGCGTGTAAAAATCGTCTGTCCTCGGTTCCAACACTCGTTACTCTGGAAGCAATGTCAGCACAATAACTGCTCGTTGGGAGCTTCATGAAATGGGTTTCCATGGCCGAGCAGCCACATACAAGCCTAAGATCACCATGCGAAATACCAAGCGTCGGCTGGAGTGGTTTAAAGCCCGCCGCCATTGGACTCTGGAGCAGTGGAAACGCGTTCTCTGGAGTGATAAATCACGCTTCACCATCTGGAGTAGTGAAAACGCGTTCTCTGGAGTGATGAATCACGCTTCACCATCTGGCAGTCTGACGGACGYATCTGGATTCGAGGGATGCCAGGAGACCGCTACCTGCCCGAATGCATAGGGCCGACTGTAAAGTTTGGTGGAGGAGGAATAATCGTCTTAACACTACAGCATACAATGACATTCTAGACGATTCTGTGCTTCCAACCTTGTGGCAACAGTTTGGGGAAGGCCCTTTCCTGTTTCAGCATGACAATGCCCCCATGCACAAAGCGAGGTCCATAAAGAAATGGTTTGTCGAGATCGGTGTCAAAGAACTTGACTGAGCTGCACAGAGCCCTGACCTCAAACCTTTGGTATGAATTAGAACGGCAACTGCGAACCAGGCCTAATCGCCCAACATCAGTGCCCGACCTCACTAATGCTCTTGTGGCTGAATGGAAGCAAGTCCCCACAGCAATGTTCCAACATCTAGTGGAAAGCCTTCCCAGAAGAGTGTAGGCTGTTATAGCAGCAAATGGGGGACCAACTCTATATTAATGCCCATGATTTTGGAATGAGATGGTCGACGAGCAGGTGTCCACATACCTTTGGTCATGTAGTGAATTTCACAATAAATCATGAGATTTTTTTTWATGACAAAATTAATATCAGTTTTAGGGTATAGTGGGCATTGAGTAGTAACATAAAATTCATAAAAATAATACAATACCATATCACTGGTCACGAAGTCTAAATAAATGAGCAGATTGGATTAAAAGTGCAAGTTAGCCTAAAATCGTCCTATAGGTACTAGCACTGGCTTTACTGATAACTTCTTTATTGAGTAAAAATGTACTCACTACGTGTCACGCCCTGGCCTTAGTATTCTTGGTTTTCTTTATTATTTTAGTTAGGTCAGGGTGTGACATGGGGTATGTTTGTGTTTTGGGTGATTATATTATGGGTATATGTTATTATTCTCTCTCTTGGGTGTTGT
>NC_036856.1:36337171-36351386 GCF_002910315.2 Salvelinus sp. IW2-2015 | reverse complement strand
TATACCACCACCACCACCACCATAACCACCACCACTACTACCACCACTACCACCACCACTACTACCACCACCACTACACCACTACACCACCACACCACCACCTACCACCACAACACCACCAATACCACCACTACTACCACTACCACCACCAGCATACCACCTCCACTACTACAACCACCACAACTACCACAACCACCACTACAACCACTACTACCACCACCACTACCACCACCAGCCCAGTACCACTACCACTACCACACACTATTACTACCACTACCACCATACTACTGCTACTATATCACTACTACTACCACTACCACCAACACTACTAACACTACCATCACCACTACCACTACCACAACAAACCACCACCACTACCCACCTACCCACTACTACTACCCATTACCACCACCGTCACCACACTACCAACACCACCATCACCACCACTACCAATTCCACCACCACCAATACCACAACCACTACCACTACTACCACCACCACCACTACCAATTCCACCACCACTACCATTACTACTAACACTACTACCACTGCTACCACCACCACCATTACTACTAACACCACAACCACCAGCACTACCAGCATCACCACTACTAAAACAACTACCACAACCACCACCACTATCACCACCACTACCACCACCACTACTACCACAACTACTACTACTTCCACCACAACCACCACTACTACTACCACTACCACCACCACTACAAACACCACCACCAGTACTACTACCACTACTACTACCACCACCACCACCACTTCCAATACCACTACGACCACTACCACAATCACTACCAAAACTACCACCACTACCACCACCCCACCACAACGACCACCAATACTATCACCACTACCACTTCCACCATTATTACCACTACCACAACCAACATCACAACCATCACCAATACTACCACCACCATCTCCACTACCACTACCACCACCACCACCGCTACTACCACTACTACTACTACATCCACCACAACTACCACTATCACCACCACTACAACCATCACCAATACTACTACCACTACTACTACCACCACTACCACTACCACTACCAACCCTAACACCACCACCACCACTACCAAAACTACCACCACTACTACCACTACCACAAACACCAACACTTCCTCTACCACCACCACTATGACCATCACCACTGCTAACACCACTACCACCACCAGCACTACTACCACCAGCACTACTACCACCACCACTAACATCACTACAAACTCTACCACTACCACCACTACTACCAGCACCACTAACACCAGTACCAGTACCATCACCGACACTACTACCACTAGTACCACCACGCCCACCACTATCACCACCACTACCACAAATACTACCAGCACCACTACCATCACCACCACTACCACCACTACTACTACCACCACCACTACCATTCCCACCAACAACACCACCACCATTAACACTCAACCGACCACCATCACCATTACCACTGCCACCATTACTACCACTACAACTTGCACCACCACCACTACCACTGCTACTACCACCACTACCACCACTACTACACCTACTACCACTCCTACCAATCTCACCACCCCAACCACCACCACCACTACTACTACTACCACTACTACCACCGCTACCACCACCACCATTACTACCACCACAACAACCACCAACATTACCACCACCACTATTCTCAACCACCACCACCACACACCACTTCACTAGCACTACTATAACACCAGCACTACTGCACCACTACCACTACTGCTACCACAACAACCACCAACACTACCACCACCACTACTACCCCTACCACCACCCTACCACTACTACCCACTCACCACTACCTACCACACCACCACCACCACTTCCACTACTACTACCACCACCACTAAACACCACTACTACCCCTACCACCACCACCACACTACTTCCAACTACTACTACCACCACCACCACTACTAACCACCCACTACCACTACCACCACACCTAACACCACTACTAACCACTACCACCACACACTACTACCCACCACTACCAACTACTACTACCACTACCACCACTACCACTACCACTACCACCAATACTACCATCACCATTACTACCACTACCACCACCATCACACACTACCACCATTACTACCACCACCACCACTACCATGACCTCTGCTGCTGCTGCAACATGACAATTATCAGAGCTCCCTAACGGAGAGGAGACACATTGAGACAGATCACCGACTCTAGTTAGTATTTTTTGACTCAACTATGTCTTCAGTGCTCAGCGCTAGCCAGCCAGCATACAACAGGCCTGGGGTCACCACTGGGGAGCAAGGGAGCGTGGAAACAAGAGAGAGAGAGGGGGAGAGGGATACAGAGAGAATGACAGAGCGAGGGGGAGAGAGACAATCAATAGGACAGCAGATGGAAGACAAAAAGGGTAGAATAGTCATTTTCGCTTTAGAGCCGTTTCCCTGTAGACTCATGAAATCAAAATCTGAACCTTAAAATATATAAGGATTGATTTCGCTGACATGGGATCATAACATACAGCCGTTCTGAGACTGGCGGGTGGGGATACAGACACAAAGACAGAAAGGAAAGGAGAGAAGCTGTAAATCTGACTCTAACACGCCAATTAGCCAGTGACTGGTTTAGGATATGTAATGGGAAATCTTTAGCGTTTCATCAAKTGGTATTAGACATCAATGTTAGACCTGGAGCTAAGACCAAGAAGACGGATGGTCAAATAAACTTGTTTGGACAGATGGATTGGAGGAAATTCTTAGCAAAGTTCACTATTTTCTCTTACTGAGCTGTTGTACAACCAATTATTGGTTGTTTTATAATTATGTGGCTTTTTTTCAATGTTACTAAATAATTATGTTTGGCCTAGACACCTTAAATGTGCCTTAAAAATACCAGTGTCTTCAATACATTATGTTATCCACTGGTCAAATGTTTTACATCATGTTACGTGTGACTAAGCATTGCATTATTATTACAAACCATATATTTTAATAAAACAATATGACATTAACATAAATATTCATAAATATTCAGTCCTGGAATTTTTAAGCATCGATATTCCGGGAAACATGTATGAATTCTAATAACGACTGTTGTGTCTAATTGCACAATCATGTATGCTTTAAAAACATAAATATTCAGTACTGCTGGAATGTAAATTAATTAAATTTCTATTCAAATGAGTGTAGAGCTACAGTGAAAAACATGATTAGGCTAAAGTGAACTCACAGCTAATTCCTCCCTGGGTAGGGTGATGAGTGATTGGGGAGAATGAACAGGGAGGTCCTGATCAAAGCTAACATTGTAAGCTAATATTGTACTGTATGCTGTAGGAACCAGATGGTACTCATAAATCCAACACCAGGCTCTGACACATATTAGCATTTACTTAGCAGCCCCAGTTTGTACAGCCATTTAGGTAATATCTCTATCAGATCACTTTGGAAATGGTGATTGAGTGAGTTTGGGATGTTAAAGCTTTGTGTTACTGATGTGCACACATAGTAGTGTGAGTGAGTGAGTGAGTGAGTGAGTGAGTGAGTGAGTGAGTGAGTGAGAGTGTGTTGAGCATAAATATTCGTAAAGTATTCAGACCCCTTGAATTGTCCATATTTTGTTATGTTACAGCCTTATTCTAAAACGGATTAAATTATTTCCCCCCCCACATCAATCTACTCACAATGCCCCATAATGACAAAGAAAAAACAGGTTTTTTGAAATTTTTGCAAACGTATGTAAAACAAAAACATAAATATCTTATTTACATAAGCATTCACTCTTTGCTATGAGACTCAAAGTGTCCCATGGAAACAGGTATATCCTGTTTCCATTGATCATCCTTGAGCTGTTTCTACAACTTGATTGGAGTCTACCTGTGGAAAATGTTATTGATTGGACATGATTTGGGAAGGCACACACCTGTCTATATAGGGTCCCACAGTTGACAGTGCATGTCAGAGCAAAAACCAAGCCATGAAGTTGAAGGAATTGTCCGTAGAGCTCTGAGACAGGATTGTGTCAAYGCACAGATCTGGGGAAGGGTACAAAAACATTTCTGCAGCATTGAAGGTTCCCAAGAACACAGTGACCTCCATCATTCTAAATGGAAGATGTTTGGAACCACCAAGACTCGTCCTAGAGCTCGTTTCCCGGCCAAACGGAGCAATCGGGGGAGAAGGGCCTTGCTCCAGAGTTCCTCTGTGGATATGGGAGAACCTTCCAGAAGGACAACTATCTCTGCAGAACTCCATCAATCAAGTATTTATGGTAGAGTGGCCAGATGGAGGACACTCCTCAGGAAAAGGCACATGACAGCCCGCTTGGAGTTTGCCAAAAGGCACCTAAAGGACTCTCAGACCATGAGAAACAAGTTTCTCTGGTCTGAAGAAACCAAGATGGAACTCATTGGCCGGAATGTCAGTTCTGAAGGAAACCTGGCACCAACCCTCTGGTGAAGCATGGTGGTGGCAGCATCATGTTGTGGGGATGTTTTGCAGCTGGGAGTCTAGTCAGGATCGAGGGAAAGATGTGTGTAGATTGATGAGGAAAAAACTATTTAATCAATTTTCGAATAAGGCTGTAAAGTAACAAAATGTGGAAAAAGTCAAGGGGTCTGAATACTTTCCGAATGCAATTTATGGTAAAACACAAATCAGTCATTTTTAATCCAACTCTCGGTTCGATTTATTTTCTTAACCTTTATTTAGTCAGGTAAATCACTGAGAATAAATTCATTTTTTCCAARGCCCACCGTGGGGAGGGGAGCTGTGTGAGGGAGTAGAGGCAGCCGACTGCTATGTCTAGGGACCGATAGGGACTACCGTAGCCCAACTCCAAGCAGCTCAGAGACCAATGGTTTCCCTAATGGGATGGGAAGATGCCGCTTAGATTGATTTAATGGTACACCTTGTCTCATGGAGTTCAATCTTCACAGCAAACTTTTTTCATTTGGGCAAGCGAGCTGGGAGCTGACTGATTTTTCTTTCTCCATCAGAGTTTTGCTCCCGCCGTCTGAGTGTTTTATGTGGAGGCCCCAGACGTAGAGCCAAGGTTGAGATGTCCTATTACAAAGGGTAACCTCCTGAGAGAGGAGAGAGAGAGGCTCTTCTCTGTCTGGCCATCAGTTTAAATGGGGGGGGGGGAAACTGCTCTGTCTCTCTAGAAGCCTGTCTGTGATTCCTTGTTTTATTAGAATCATTTTCAGTAACTGATGCAGAGATAGGAAATGTGAATGTTTAAGTAAAGCACAATATAATGTTAAGGAAAATGTCCATCCACAATCTAAATGGTGATTAATTTGTTTATTTTGAATGTTACTGTTTTTAACAATCACGTTGGCACTAATTTCAGAACCTTGTGGTCATTTTTCAAAACTCTAGACACAAAACTCAAAACGGTCATCGCTTGTAACACAGGCTGTCCAATGTTCAAAACATTGCATTGTGCATTCACGTCTTTAAAAAAACCTTGCACTTGCAGAATCATTGGTTCAAATAACTKATTAATCATGAAATACCATAGGAACATTCATTTWGATCACCCACACACAAGATACRGATAGTTTCACTGTGTAGTTGTTCGTACAATCATTAAATATTGTAGTACAAAATATGTGATACATGTTTCATTATGCTACTACACGTAAATACATCACTGTAAAAGGACTAGTAGWGAGAATACTACAGGCACAGTGGAATCATTGAACAAAATATGAAATTTATTGATGAAATACAATAAAATCACAACATYGGTTTCTTTGAATCAWAGCAAAAATAATTAGCWACAAAAAAATWWAAAACAGTTAAAGGTCAACTGCAGTGTTCCTCACCTGGCTTACMGTAAAAAGCAAAACAAAAGATTGATTACTGTACTTCTATATTTCCATCAACCCTGTCTTGTGGATTTGGCCACAGGTTCACATCCACATCAGAATGGATGTTTTCATTAGCCAAACATCTTGGGAAGAATCTTCGGGAATGGCGAATCCAGGCCTGACACTGGTCTGCCGTGATGTCATTGCATGCGTCATCCATGGCCTGGAGAAGGGTGGCTTGTTCGTGAGGGCGCCTATCATATACCTTSCACCTCCATGTGGAGAAAAATTCCTCAATCGGGTTAAGGAAAGGAGAGTATGMGGGTAAGTACAGGGTGGTAAATTGTGGATGGGCCTGAAACCATGCTTGCACCATTTGAGCATGTTGGAACCTGACATTATCCCACACAATGACATAGGTCATGCCATCAGCTCTACAGACCTGATTTAGCACATCAAGGAAGGTTACATTCGAACAGCGATCATTGGCTGCCTGCAACTCAATAAATAGAGTACATAGAGTAGAGAGCTAGAAGATGTTGTTCGAACCAAACATTTAGAACGGGCAAAGATGCGCGTGTTTGGTCGTATCTTAGCAACTTTGACCGTGGAATGATTGTTGAGTGATTGTTGATGCCACACATGGTGATTCCAACATCTCAGAAACAGCTGCCTTCCTGGATTTTTACCACTACAGTCTCTAGAGTTTACAGAGAATGGTGCGATAAACAAAACACATTCAGTGAGCGGCATTCTGTGGGCAAAACACCTTGTTAATGAAAGAGGTCAGAGGAGAATTGTCCCAGACTCATTCAAGCTAACAGAAAGGCCACAAATGCTCAAATAACAGCTGTTTAAAAAGCTGGTGTGCAGAAGGCATCTCTAAACGTACAAACACCGTGAATAATTCAGGCTGTTGTGGAGGCAAAAGGGGTCCTACCCAGTACTAGCATAGGTGTACCTAAAAATCTGGAAAAACCATGGTCTGGAAAAGTGTACGTGGACCATAGAAACAGTGTCTGATTAAAAATGGATTAAATTACATCCATAGATAATGTTTTCCCAATTGGTTCATGTTACACGGTAATTGGTGTCAATGGATCTCCGTCTATCCTGAACTTTCATGATCTTAACATGGAAGTTTTTGTCATTTCCATAAAACGGAGCATTAAGAGTAATGCAACAGTTACTTATCATTTTGAGCGGTTGTATCAATTCGATAGTTAGCATCATTGTAATGAAAGAATAGACAAGTCATCTCAGATGTAATGTGTGAATTTCATTTTGAAATGTAATACTTTGATGTTAAGTGTGTGTCCATTTTGAACAGGTGATTTTAGTTCAATGAACAAATGATCTTAGCTTTGCTGTGTATTCTATCCAAGCAATTGGAAAAAGTGTAGAGTTTGAAAAAAAGCATTTTGAACATTGGTTGTGAGTTTGTGTCTAGAGTTTTGAAAAATGACATCAAGGTTCTGAAATTAGTGCCAAAGTGATTGTAAAAAACTGTAATTTGAAAAGCCTGTTTGTTGAAATCTACAAATACATAAGCTATCACTAACAACTGCTGCACACACTCAGTGGCACTTAACTGTGCGTGTGACCTTGCACCACACACATATTAGGTTACAGTGTGTAAGCTTTCACTGAAAGGGCAGTAGTGGAGAAAGTGAAGAGTCATTTGTGTGTGTGTGTGTGTGTGTGTGTGTGTTGTGGTGTGTGTGGTGTGTGTGTGTGTGTGTGTGTGTGTGTGTGTTGTGTGTGTGTGTGTGTGTGTGTGTGTGTGTGAGAGAGAGAGAGAGAGTAGTTTAATTGTGGCGAACAGCTGAGGAAGACCTTCTCAGCTCATATATGGTAGAAAGAGACTGGCTGCTGCCACGCAACCTGCCAAGCTAGGCTCTTTTAAAATGACATGTGTGTCAGTGTGTATGTGTGTGCACTTGCAAGCGTGTGTGTATGCGTGCATGCTTGTTTGTGTGTGTGTGTGGGCACGCCTGTGTGTGTGTGAGTATGTGTGTATATCAGAGAAAAGGAAGTCAGAGGGAGAAGGTGTGTGTGTGTGTGTTACCTCCGGGACAGGTGACCAAGCCAACCATGTGTGTTACTGCAGGGACAGGTGACCAAGCCAACCATGTGTGTTACCGCAGAGACAGGTGACCAAGCCAACCGTGTGTTACCGCAGAGACAGGTACCCAGCCAACCATGTGTGTTACTGCAGGGACAGGTGACCAAGCCAACCATGTGTGTTACTACAGGGACAGGTGACCAAGCCAACCATGTGTGTTACCTCAGGGACAAGTGACCAAGCCAACCATGTGTGTTACCTCAGGGACAGGTACAGAGCCAACCATATGTGTTACCTCAGGGACAGGTACAGAGCCAACCATGTGTGTTACCTCAGGNCAGGTACAGGTGACCAAGCCAACCATGTGTGTTACCTCAGGGACAGGTACAGAGCCAACCATATGTGTTACCTCAGGGACAGTTCCCAAGCCAACCATGTGTGTTACTGCAGGGACAGGTACAGAGCCAACCATATGTGTTACTGCAGGGACAGGTACAGAGCCAACCATGTGTGTTACTGCAGGGACAGGTACAGAGCCAACCATGTGTGTTACCTCAGGGACAGGTGCCCAAGCCAACCATGTGTGTTACCGCAGAGACAGTTCCCAAGCCAACCATGTGTGTTACCTCAGGGACAGGTACAGAGCCAACCATGTGTGTTACCTCAGGGACAGGTACAGAGCCAACCATGTGTGTTACCTCAGGGACAGGTCACCAAGCCAACCATGTGTGTTWCCTCAGGGACAGGTCACCAAGCCAATCATGTGTGTGCTCATGAATGGAGCTGACAGGACACAAACTAACTTGAGAATATTCCCCACCGAGCATGTTCACGGGCCACTTTTAGGAATGACATGAGTCCCAGTAAGCAATTTGTACTGGGGTGGTGATGGGGAGGATTGTGTGACTAGCCCTGACTCTGTGACCCTCCAACAACAGGAAGGATCTGAGATGGATCATGCTCACTGTTTCCTGTTACTGAGGTGGGTGAGGAGACAGAGCCAGCAACAGTCCAAGGTGTGGTATATCTTACACCAGCACTTGCAAAAACAGGATTTAGTTAGGTGTGTGTGTGGGGTGGGGTTTGGGGAGATGTGTATGTGTGTGTGCGTGCATGAGTGTGAGTGTGTGTGTGGGGGTATCAGCTTTCAGTGGGGAGCTAAAGGTTAGACTTATGTGTTGCTACTTACAGTAACATGCTGAAACACCCTTAAACTGTAACATTAGCATTACACAAGCTATCTGTCAATCAACCACAACCTCTGAGACACCATTTCACTCTCTAACGGTTCTCATTTTACATCTGAGTAGGGAAATAAATTGTGAAAAACAAGCATTGAAATATCAGCACTAGCGTTGCTGTCCTTTCCCTCCATATGTCAGTCCCCTGCCCAAACCCCTCTACCAAGTGGTCTGATATCTTGTGTGTGTGTGTTTGGGGGGGGGTCTCTGGGGGGGGGGGGTCTCTGAGGGGGGGTTCTCTGTCTTCCGTTCAGCTCTGACCTCCAGCCTGAACACGGTTTAACTGAAGGAAACTAATCCTCCATGTTAGTGTCCTTTGATGCTCATACTGCGGTTACCTAGGCCCTTACACAGACCCTTACCCAGCACCACTGCTGCAGGCTGCTCGGGGGGTATCATGTGTGTTAGCACGGCCACACTAATCAGATAAGTGGGCTAATGCTAGCCTTGGATGTTTGCGATGCATCTTAATCTGTTGTGTTTAACACTCTCACAGGAATAGCTCAGATGTAAATGCTCTCCGGCTGTTGATGGAAGGGTTGGGTTGAAGAGAGGTAGTATAGAAGGGTGAGGAGGGGTGAGGAGGACGGGTGAGGAGATGGGTAATTATATATATTTTTTTATTATTTAACCTTTATTTAACTAGGCAAGTCACAATGACGGCCTACCCTGACCAAACCTTCCTTTAAACTGGACGATGCTGGGCCAATTGTGCGCCGCCCTAAGGGGCTCCCAATCACGGCCGGTTGTGATACAGCCCGGGATCAAACCAGGGTCTGTAGTGATTCCTCTAGCACTGAAATGCAGTGCCTTAGACCGCTGCGCCACTCGGGAGCCCAGTAAGGGCTGGGAGGGGAGTGAGGAGGAGTGAGGAGAGAGGTGAGGTGTTGAGAGTGGGTGAGGAGAGGGGTGACGAGGGGTGAGGAGGGTTAGGAGAGAGGTTTAGGGCGGTGAGAGGAGGGTAAGGTAGGTGGGTGAGAGGGATAGGTGTGAGGACGTGGTTGATGGAGAGGGGTGAAGCAGGTGACGGGGTGAGGACAGGTTACGAGAGGAGTGAGGGAGGGTGAGGAGGTGAGGAGATGTGAGGGGGTGGGAGGAGTGAGGAAGAGGTGAGGGGGTGAGAGGCAAGGTGGGAGGAAGGGGTGAGAGGTAGGGTAAGGAGGGAGTGAGGAAAGGGGGGCTGTAGGAGTATGGGGTGACGCGGGTCGAGGAAGGTTACGAGAGGAGTGAGAGGGGTGAGGAGGGGTGAGGAGGGAGGCAGGTGAGGAGATGTGAGGGGGTGAGCGTGACGAGGGGTGAGGAGGAGTAAGGAAAGAGGTAAGGGGGTGAGAGAGGGGGTAAGGAGGAGGGGAGGAGGGGTGAGGATGGTTGAGGAGGGTGAGAGGAGGTGAGGAGAGGGGTGAGGAGGTTGAGTGAGAGATGGTGAGCTGAAGAGAGGGGTGAGGAGAGTGAGGAGGGGGGTGAGGATGGAAGTGAGGAGGTGAGGAGAGGGGGTGAGGGGGGTGAGTGGAAGTGAAGAGGGTGAAGGACGGGTGAAGGGTGAGGACCGGGGGGGTGAGGAGGGTGATCGATAGCGGTGAGGGGTTGAGGGGGTGTTTTGCAATGTAAGAACCCTGGCTGTGTCTGACGGATACATCAGTTGACACTCAGAAAAATACAGCAACGCCAATAATCTCTGTAACACCCCGGATGCAAGTTTCCCTCCGTGATATAATAGACTTACCATTTGGGAATTGCAAACTCTGTAGGTATTTGTACAACTTACTTTAAAAGTTGATACTATGGAAGCAAAATGTGCTGAGAGAAATGGTAGCCTGGCTATCTGCCAGAATGAAACCCAAGTTGGACTATCATTTATCTTCAACAGCGCCCCTTCCTTTATTCCTTTCCTCTCGCCAAAGATTGGTGGGAAATAATCAACGACACAGCCCAATGTTTATATTTACCAGTATGATGCTCCAACACGTTGCTACGAAAATGGTACACTGTCTCCTTTGACTGTTGGGCTTAGGGGATATTGTTAAACTGTCTCTTTGACGCGTTGGGGCTAAGGGATGATAGTGTGTGTTTTTAAAGGGGAAGACAGTTTGATATTCTTCATTCAGTTCCTATTATGTGTCAGAATTGTGGTGTTGTGGTCCCCTCCACCCACTCAAAATTCAAATGTTATCAATCCCCAGAGAAGATAGAGAGCATTGTAAATAATATCTACCTCACTTGCTTGGCAATGTTAACACTATGTTTCCCCATGCCAAATAAAGCCCCTTGAATTGAGATTTTGAGATGAAGAGAAGAGAGAGAGAGAGAGAGAGATTAAGTAGAGAGAGAAGCAGAGAGAAGAAGAGAGAGAGAAGAGAGAGAGCAGAGAGAGAGAGGAGATCTTAGAGAAGAGGAGAGAAGAGAGTAGGAGAGAGAGAAGAGAGAGAGAGAGAGAGAGACGGAGAGTAGGAGAGAACGTCAGTAGAGAGATGAAGAGAGAGAGAGGATCTTAGCCAATGTATACTCGCCAAAGAGAGGAGAGAGAGCAGATAGAGAGAGAGATGGAGAGCGAGAAACAGAGAGAGATGGATAGATAGGCGGAGAGAGAGAAGACAGAGAGAGACATGAGAGAGACTGATGAGAGACAGAGAGAGAGAAACGGATTTAAGCATAGGTAGAGAGAGAGAGAGTACTCTGAGAGGCATCAGGAGAGAGAGAGAGTAGACTGAGCACCAGAAGAGAGAGAGAGAGGAGAGAGAGAAGAGAGAGAGAGAAGAGAGAGAGAGAGAGAGAGGACGAAGAGCGAGAGACGAGAGAAGGAGGAGAGAGAGAGAGAGAGAGAGAGAGAGAGAAGAAGAGAGGAGAGAGAGAGAGAGAGAGAGAGAGAGAGAGGGGAACGAGAGAGAGATCATTGAGTATATGATATATTTCTCCCAAAGGAGAGAGTATGAGAGAGAGAAAGAACTGAGCACCCAGAGAGAGAGAGATTGAGACCGAGAGAGAGAGATGTAGCATACGCATAAGTAGAGAGAGAGAGGAGAGAGAGGAGACGAAGTAGAGGAAGAGAGCAGAGATGGATGAAAGATGATTGGGATAGATAAATACGGGAGAGACGTCAGAAGAGAGACCAAGAGAGGGAGAGATGGATAGAGTGAAGATGGAGAGAGAGACGGATGATAGTAGAAGAGAGAGAGAGAGAGAAGAGGAGGAGAGAGGAGAGAGAGGCAGAAGAGAGAGTAGGAAAGAGAGAAGAGAAGAGAGAGAGTAGAAGAGAGAAGAGAGGAGAGAGAGAGAGATGCATCGCTACGTTAATTTCTGCAAAAATATCCTTCTGTTGTACAATGCTAGAAGCACAACCATAAGCATGCAGAGCAGAATTAGGCCGATACCTGCTAATTATCAAAATCCATAAAAGAGACGTTGAATTCTACAACCACCTAAAAGGAAAGCGATTCTCAAACCTTCCATAACAAAGCCATCACCTACAGAGAGATGAACCTGGAGAAGAGTCCCCTAAGCAAGCTGGTCCTGGCGCTCTGTTCACAAACACAAACAGACCCCACAGAGCCCCAGGACAGCAACACAATTAGACCCAACCAAATCATGAGAAAACAAAAAGATAGTTACTTGACACATTGGAAATAATTAACAAAAACACAGATCAAACTAGAATGTTATTTGGCCCTGAACAGAGAGTACACAGTGGCAGAATACCTGACCACTCTGACTGACCCAAAATTAAGGAAATATTTGACTATGTACAGACTCAGTGAGCATAGCCTTGCTATTGAGAAAGGCCGCCGTAGGCAGACCTGGCTCTCAAGAGAAGACAGGCTATGTGCACACTGCCCACAACATGAGGTGGAAACTGAATGGCACTTCCTAACCTTCTGCCCAATGTATGACCATATGAGAGACACATATTTCCCTCAGATTAAACAGATCCACAAAGAATTAAAAAACAAACCCGATTTTGATAAACTCACATATCTACTGAGTGAAATACCACAGTGTGCCATCACAGCAGCAATATTTGTGACCTGTTGCCACAAGAAAAGGTCAACCAGTGAAGAACAAACACCATTGTAAATGTAACCCATATTTATGCTTATTTATTTTCCATTTTGTACTTTAACCATTTGTACATTGTTACAACACTGTATATAGACATAATATGACATCTGTAACGTCTTTATTCTTTTGGAACTTCTGTGAGTGTAATGTGTACTGTTCATTTTTATTGTTCATTTCACTTTTGTATATTATCTACTTCACTTGCTTTGGCAATATTAACATATGTTTCCCATGCCAATAAAGCCCCTTGAATTGAATTGAATTGAGAGAGTGAGAGAGAGAGATCTTAGCACTCCCAGAGAGAGAGAGAGAGATCTTAGCACTACCAGTGAGAGAGAGAAAGAGATCTTAGCACTCCCAGAGAGAGAGAGAGATGAGCAGAATTAGGCCGATACCTGCTATTATCAAATCCATAAAGAGAGCGTTGAATTCTACAACCACCTAAAAGGAAAGCGATTCTCAAACCTTCCATAACAAAGCCATCACCTACAGAGAGATGAACCTGGAGAAGAGTCCCTAAGCAAGCTGGTCCTGGCGCTCTGTTCACAAACACAAACAGACCCCACAGAGCCCCAGGAAGCAACACACAATATGACCCAACCAAATCATGAGAAAACAAAAAGATAGTTACTTGACACATTGGAAAAATTAACAAAACAAACAGACAAACTAGAATGTTTTGGCCCTAAACAGGAGTACACAGTGGCAGAATACCTGACCACTTGACTGACCCAAATTAAGGAAATACTTGACTATGTACAGACTCAGTGAGCATAGCCTTGCTATTGAGAAAGGCCGCCGTAGGCAGACCTGGCTCTCAGAGAAGACAGGCTATGTGCACACTGCCCACAAATGAGGTGGAAACGAGTGCACTTCCTAACCTCCTGCCCAATGTATGACCATATAGAGACACATATTTCCCTCAGATAAACAGATCCACAAAGAATTAAAACAAACCAATTTTGATAAACTCCCATATCTACTGGGTGAAATCCACAGTGTGCCATCACAGAG
>NC_036856.1:36332125-36337146 GCF_002910315.2 Salvelinus sp. IW2-2015 | reverse complement strand
CACGAGATCTTAGCACTCCAGCGAGAAGAGAGAGATCTTAGCACTCCCAAAGGAGAAGAGAGAGAGAGAGAGAGAGAGAGAGAGAGGAGAGAGAGAGAGGCAGCAAGATTTGTGACCTGTTGCCACAAGAAAAGGGCAACCAGTGAAAAACAAACACCATTGTAAATACAACCCATATTTATGCTTACTTATTTTTTCTTGTGTGCTTTAACCATTTGTACATTGTTACAACACTGTATATATTTAATATGACACTCGTAATGTCTTTATTGTTTTGAAACTTCTGTATGTGTAATGTTTACTGTTAATTCGTTTTGTTTGTTTCACTTTTGTGTATTGTCTACCTCATTTGCTTTGGCAATGTTAACACATGTTTCCCATGCCAATAAAGCCCCTTGAATTGAATTGAATTGAATTGAGAGATCTTAGCACTCCCAGAGCCAGGTTGGGAGTTGGTTGGATGGGAGCAGAGAGAGCGAGAGGGAGGGGGAGAGAGAGGAAGGGAGAGTGGTGGGGACACAGACAGCTAAGCGAAGAGAAAGGAGGGGGTTGTTGCTTGCCCGAAACCTTCTCCCTGCCACCTCTCCCCAGACCTTTAAGAACCCAATCGTCTCAAATTCAGCCACTGAAATAATTAAGAGGGTGCATGCCGAAAATAAGGGGTGTATTTTGAGTGGAGGGGACATGTGTTAGGAGTCTTGGGATGCCTGGGTGCCTCCGACCGAGTTCACTTGTTAGGAAAACTGGGTATAGCCTTACACTTCCGTTGACATGACTGCGGTATTAGTGGGGTGGCTAAGGTGTCGGCCACCTCTTGGCTGACCCCCTTTGGATGGTCATGTTTACAGAGGTGTTCTCACAAACATTTGCCCAGAGCGGTGCGACGCCCTGACGGCCTGACTGACGGCCCAACTGACGGCATGACTGAAGGCCTGGTGTTTACAGCCTCTGAATTTTACCGTACCTAGACAACCAATGCTACCGTACACTGCCACCACACACACACAAATGCACGTAAGCACACACACCATCCCCTCACTCTTCATACACCAGCTCACAAACATGAGCTCAACACAGACCATACACACCTCACACACACATCATATCACAAATGGTCAGATACTCAACCTGACATTTCACGCCACTCAGAGTACACATACAGTACCAGTCAAAAGTTTGGACACACCTACTCATTCCAGGGTTTTTCTTAATTTTTACTATTTTCTGCATTGTAGGATAATAGTGAAGAATCAAAACTATGAATCATGTAGAAACCAAAAAAGTGTTCAACAAATCAAAATATATTTTATATTTGAGATTCTTCAAGCTAGCCACCCTTTGCCTTGATGACAGCTTTGCACACTCTTGGCATTCTCTCAACCAGCTTCATGAGGTAGTCATCTGGAATGCATTTCAATTAACAGGTGTGCCTTGTTAAAAGTTAATTTGTGGAATTTCTTTCCTTCGTAATTTGTTTGAGCCAATCAGTTGTGTTGTGACAAGGTAGCGGTGGTATACAGAATATAGCACTATTTGGTAAAAGACCAAGTCCATATTATAACAAGAACAGCTCAAATAAGCAAAGAGAAACGACAGTCAGTCATTACTTTAAGACATGAAGGTCAGTCAATACGGAACATTTCAAGAACTTGAAAAGTTTCTTAAAGTGTAGTTGCAAAAACGATCAAGCGCTATGATGAAACTGGCTTTCATGAGGACTGCCACAGGAAAGTAAAACCCATCTGCAGCAAAGGATAAGTTCATTGGAGTTACCAGGTAATCTACAAGTCTTTGCTAGGTAAAGACCCGCCTTATCTCAGCTCACTGGTCACCATAGCAGAACCCACCCGTGGCACGCGCTCCAGCAGGTATATTTCAATGGTCACCCCTAAAGCCATTTTCTCCTTTGGCCGCCTTTCCTCCAGTTCTCTGCTTCCAATGACTGGAACGAACTGCAAAAATCACTGAAGCTGGAGACTCATATCTCCCTCACTAACTTTAAGCACCAGCTGTCAGAGCAGCTCACAGATCACTGCACCTGTACATAGCCCATCTGTAAATAGCCCATCTGTAAATAGCCCATCCAACTACCTCATCCCCATACTGTATGTATTTATTTATTTTTCTCCTTTGCACCCCAGTATCTCTACTTGCACATTCATTTTCTGCACATCTATCACTCCAGTGTTTAATTGCTATATTGTAATTACTTCGCCACTACGGGCTATTTATTGCCTTACCTCCTTTATCCTACCTCATTTGCACACACTGTATATAGACTTTTTCTACTGTATTATTGACTGTATGTTTGATTATTCCATGTGTAACTCTGTGTTGTTGTATGTGTCGAACTGCTTTGCTTTATCTTGGCCAGGTCACAGGTGTAAATGAGAACTTGTTCTCAACTAGTCTACCTGGTTAAATAAAGGTGAAATTTAAAAAATTTAAAAACTTTGCCCCAGAAATTGCAGCCCAAATAAATTCTTCACAGAGTTTAAGTAACAGAAACATCTCAACATAAACTGTTCATAAACTGTTCAGAGGAGACTGTGTGAATCAGGCCTTCATGGTTGAATTGCTGCAAAGAAACCACTAAAGGACACCAATAAGAAGAAGATACTTGCTTTGGCCAAGAAACACGAGCAATGGACATTAGTCCTGTGGTCCAAATTTGAGATTTTTGGTTCCAACCGCCGTGTCTTTGTGAGACACGGAGTAGGTGAATGGATGATCTCCGCATGTGTGGTTCCCACCGTGAAGCATGGAGGAGGAGGTGTGATGGTGTGGGGGTGCTTGCTGGTGACACTGTCAGTGATTTATTTAGAATTCACGTCACACTTAACCAGCATGGCTACCACATCATTCTGCAGCGATACACTATCCCATCTGGTTTGCGCTTTGTGGGACTAACTTTGTTTTCAAACAGGACAATCACCCAACCCACCTCCAGGTTGTGGAAAAGCTATTTGACCAAGAAGGAGAGTGATGGAGTGCTGCATCAGATGACCTGGCCTCCACAATCACCCGACCTCAACCCAATTGAGATGGTTTGGAATGAGTTGGACCACGGAGTGAAGGAAAAGCAGCTACCAAGTGTTCAGCATGTGTGGGAACTCCTTCAAGACTGTTGGAAAAGCATTCCAGGTGAAGCTGGTTGAGAGAATGGCAAGAGTGTGCAAAGCTGTCATCAAAGCAAAGGGTGGCTACTTTGAAGAATCTCAAATATAAAATATATTTTGATTTGTTTAACACTTTTGTGGTTACTACATGATTCCATGTGTGTTATTTCATAGTTTTGATGTGTTCACTATTATTCTACAATGTAGAAAATAGTAAAATAAAGAAAAACCCTTGAATGAGTAGGTGTGTCCAATCTTTAGACGGGTACTAAATACACATACATTACAGTACATCTGTTTGCATTGACACACACACAAACACACACCAAACACACAATTATCACTTTTCCCTTCATAAGCATGCACCCGGCACTGAGGTACTCCAGCCATGTCCTTTTAACAGAGAGAATGGGAAGGACGTGACAAGGCAGATGAATTTCCTTCAGGGCCGTGAGGTTACCCTAATGGGAAAGACATGCACAGCAAAGTTGTCAATGCATGAACGCCACACTATTACTATCACCCATTTTAATCATGGCACCTGTCACTCTGCTAATCAAAACCATAACTTCACACAAAAATCCCTCACAACACACAGTACAGCTATTGTACTCTACCTGTGCCTGTACACAGAACTAAAGGCACAAAGCAGCAACTTGGGAATAATGAGGGGGGTTAGTGGCTTTGTAAGAGGTTGACTTTGTAGTGCGTCATTGGCTTTTCACAGTAGTTCCCTGTTTATAAACAGTTGTTGTGACAATGCTAAATGTGGCTTTTTATGAACATGCTAAACAGGTTCCCCTGGCACGGGCTCCCGCACCCGCGCTGACACAGTGTGACAACAAGCACGCACACACACACACGTGCGCGCACACACACACAGGGCGACAACAAACACCTCGAAAGGACAAACAACAGTGAGCGGTCCCTGGCCATTTCCTGTGATAGCCTCACAAGTCACCCAATGAACGCCCCTCGGCATGGGGCTGTGACTTTCCACAGGTTTCCCTGACAATTCTCCTCAGCCCCCATTCCCCCTCACCCCCACCCCAGAGTCCCCATGCTCCAACCACAAATCTCCATTGTATACCACCTAGCTAACAAGATGAGGACTCCCCTAAATACACTGAGAGGAGAAGAGGACGGGAGGTGTGGGATGTTTTCGCCTCTTGGAGAGTTACCAGTGCTGTTGTTATGACAATGAGCCCCATTAATCCAGCCCTCTCTAGCCTTCTCCACCCCACCCTACTGTCCCTCTCCACCCCACCCTACTACCCTCTCCCCCCCACCTACTGTCCCTCTCCACCCCACCCACTGTCCCTCTCCACCCCACCCTACTATCCTTCTCACCCCACCCTACTGTCCTCTCCACCCCACCCTACTACCCTTCTCCACCCCCCCTATCTCCACCCTACTTCTCCACCCCACCCTACTTGTCCCTCTCCAACCCCACCCCCTACTGTCCCTCTCCACCCCACCCTACTTCCCTCTCCACCCCACCCTACTATCCTTCTCCACCCACCTCTACTCTCCTCTCCACCCCACCCTACTGTCCCTCTCCACCCCACCCTACTGTCCTCTCCCACCCCACCCTACTACCCTTCTCCACCCCACCCTACTGTCCCTCTCCACCCCACCCTACTATCCTCTCCCCCCACCCTACTGTCCCTCTCCACCCCACCCTACTGTCCCTCTCCCCCCACCCTACTTCCCTCTCCACCCACCCTACTGTCCCTCTCCACCCCACCCTATTCTACCCTTTTCTCCACCCCACCCTACTGTCCCTCTCCACCCCACCCTAACACCCTCTCCACCCCACCCCTAACTGTCCCTCTCCACCCCACCCTACTATCCTCACCCTACTTCCATTCCACCCAGCCCCTGGTCCCTCTCAATATCCAG
>NC_036856.1:36284123-36331933 GCF_002910315.2 Salvelinus sp. IW2-2015 | reverse complement strand
ACCCTATGTCCTCTCCACCCCACCCTACTTGTCCCTCTCCACCCCACCCTACTGTCCCCTTCCACCCCACCCTACTTTATCCTCTCCACCCACCCTACTGTCCCTCTCCACCCCACCCTACTGTCCCTCTCCACCCCACCCTACTGTCCTTCTCCACCCCACCCTACTACCCTTCTCCACCCACCCTACTGTCCCTCTCCACCCCACCCTACTACCCTTCTCCACCCCACCCCCTACTGTCCCTCTCCACCCCACCCTACTGTCCCTCTCCACCCCACCCTACTGTCCCTCTCCACCACCAACCCTACTGTCCCTCTCCACCCCACCCTACTACCCTTCTCCACCCCACCCTACTGTCCCTCTCCACCCACCCTAACTACCCTTCTCCACCCCACCCTACTGTCCCTCTCCACCCCACCCTACTACCCTTCTCCACCCCACCCTACTGTCCCTCTCCACCCCACCCTACTACCCTTCTCCACCCCACCCTACTGTCCCTCTCCACCCCACCCTACTATCCTTCTCCACCCCACCCTACTGTCCCTCTCCACCCCACCCTACTCCCTCTCCACCCCACCCACTGTCCCTCTCCACCCCACCCTTACGTCCCTCTCCACCCCACCCTACTGTCCCTCTCCACCCCACCCTACTATCCTTCTCCACCCCACCCTACTGTCCCTCTCCACCCCACCCTACTATCCTCTCCACCCCACCCTACTGTCCCTCTCCACCCCACCCTACTATCCTTCTCCACCCCACCCTACTGTCCCTCTCCACCCCACCACTCCCTCCCCCCACCCTACTGGCCCTCTCCACCCCACCCTACGTCCCTCTCCACCCCACCCTACTGTCCCTCTCCACCCCACCCTACTCCTCTCCACCCACCCTACTCCCTGTCTCCACCCCACCCTACTGTCCCTCTCCCCCCACCCTACTACCCTTCTCCACCCCACCCTACTGTCCCTCTCCACCCACCCTACTACCCTTCCCTCCACCCCACCCTACTGTCCCTCTCCACCCCACCCTACTATCCTTCTCCACCCCACCCTACTGTCCCTCTCCACCCCACCCTACTACCCTCTCCACCCCACCCTACTTCCCTCTCCACCCACCCTACTGCCCTCTCCACCCCACCTACTATCCTTCACCACCCCACCCTACTGTCCCCTCCACCCCACCCTACTACCTTCTCCACCCCACTCTACTACCCCTCTCCACCTCAACCTACTACCCCACTCTACCCCTCTCCACCCACCCTACTACCCCTCTCTACCCTCTCCACCCCACCCTACTACCCCTCTCTACCCTCTCCACCTCACCTACTACCCTCTCTACCCCTCCACACCTCCTACTCCTCCCACCTCAAACTACTACCTCTCCACCCCACCCTACTACCCCCTCACCCTCTCCACCCCACCACACTACCTCCTCCACCCACCTCTACCCTTCTACTCCCCTCCTCTCCACCCCACCCTACACCCCTCTCTACCCTCTCCCCTCACCCTACTACCTCTCTACCCTCTCCACACCCTCTTACTCCTTCTCCACCCCTACCCTCTCCACCCCACCCACTACCCTATCTACCCCTCTCCAACCCCACCCTACTACCCGTCTCCACCCCTCTCCACCCCACCCTACTACCTCTCTCACCACCACCCTACACCCACCTTCTACTCTCTCCTCTCCACCACCCCCCTACTACCCCTCTCTTACCCCTCTCCACCCTACTACCCTCTACCCTCTCCACCCCTACCCTTACTACTTCTCACCCCACCTACCCTACTACCCCTTCTACTATACCGCCATCGCTCGACCCTCTCACGCTACTCCCCCACCCTACACCCATGACACTCTCTACTCCTCTCTCAAACGACTACACCTCTCTATAGTCTGAATAAACATTTCAAATGGTTATGTTATCAGTTTGGTTAGGCTGTCTATCACTGAGAAAAAACAAGCACTAATTTATTGTCTAATAGTGCGCCTTAACAGTAACGCTCCAATGGTTAACAAAATTGGTGCCAGGAAAAAAATCATATGATTGCAGCTGCCTCTGTGCTCCCTCCAATAAGGCACCGATCAGCAGCTCCACAACTGGCGCCTGCCCCGTAGCGCCTTTCAACAGAAACACTGTGTAAAGACCCCAAAATAAAACAGATCCACATTGCTCAAGATCCACCAAAGCTATGAGTTATGGGTGCAGCTGGAGTGGGGTGCTAAAATATGGAGGATTTCTAACTATAAAGACACTGATATCTCAATATGAGTGACAGAAACATTCGCGCCTCGTCGGGTGTGGGTTTCGCTGAGTTGGGGAGGGCAGGGCAAGGGACGGCAGGGACGGCAGGGGAGAGCTAGGGGATCTTGGGGTGGCTCGGGAGGGCAGGGTCGGCCATGGTGGGCTGTTAAGGTAACATTGAAGGGACGCAGAGTCAGGTTGCAAACTGTTAGCATTCCTCCAGATTACAGAGTCATACAGGCTGGCAGAAGCCCCAGCGCCTTGTCCTTTACAGGCCCAACGCAACAGAGACAGGATGAGGGAGGAGAAGGGGAAGGAAGAAGGAGGAAGCACAAGGGAAAGGTTGTCCTGGGGCCCTTGCATCAGCTCTTACCAGTATGTCAGCACTGGTGACACTCATCATCCACTGAGGTGCCTCTAGTCTAGTGTGTAAAAACAGAGCTCTGGTCCAGTGGGGACAGCGTTACTGACAGTTGTAGTAACAGTTAGTTGACTGGTGGTAGTAGCATTTGCCTTGTGAATGTAATGTGGCTGTATCGTTATGATGAAACCTGTTTTAACTAATGACAGACATTATCGTTAATCACCTGCTCATTAGAGGAGACGTGTGGAAGGGGAGCAATGAGGTTCTACTAACACACACACACACACACACACACACACACACACACACACACACACACACACACACACACACACACACACACACACACAGTACCACATACTCTCACCCACCGTGGCTCCCGGGCAGGGCAGCTCCATTGCCTGCTCTCCCCCCAGCGGAGTGCCGCTCATCTGGGCAAAGGATGCCTCGCTCCCTGGGTCTGGCTAATGATGCCCCAGCCTCCCTGGCTCCATTAGGCCCCGTGTTAAGGGAGAGTGATGGGATGGATGGGGGAGCAGAGGAGAGCAGAGGGARCTGTGTGCATCCCAAATGGCACTCTATTCCCTATATAGTGCACTACTTTTCACCAGAGCCTTATTGGTCCTGGTCAAAAGTAGTGCTCTATGTAGAAAATAGGGTGCCTTTAGGGACGCATTCCTGGCCTGTTTTTTAATAGACCCTGGGAGGGAAAGTGCTGCCTCAGCTTCTCCTAGTCCTCTTTCTGCTTTCCAGCCCATCAGTAGCCAATCAGGAGCATCAGTTCCACAGGGCTGACCGTCCTGACCGTCACCTCCGAGACAGTCCTCTCTGTCTGCCGCCCGCCTCCGTCTGCCCTCCAGACCAGCTGAGACGGGGGAGGAGGGGTGAAAGAGGAGGAGAGAGGGGGAGGATGGGGGAGAGAGGGGGTTTTAAGAGACATTATAAAGAGCTGGGAAAATGGCTGCCCCCCAGAACTGAAAAGAGAACCATGTTCTGTTCTTCCAGCCCTGAAGAGTGATATCTAATCCTTCGAAGAACTGTGCCCCCAGTCCCTTAAAGCACTCCTAAAATATTATCTTTAACCAGTAGTATGATGTCAGTAATACCCCAATCTCAGCAGTCTATTCCCTGCAATGTACAATATTTCATGAGTAATATTACAAGAGTTTCTGGGTATAGAAATCCCCCCAGTTCATGGCCCTAACCCTGGGCCTTGCCCACTGCCGTGATCTCCAATGTTTTACTGGTCTCCATAAAATAAGCCTCTGGTACTTTGAATAGAGGATTTGAGAAAGGGCGTATATGTATGAGTTATGGAAATATCTAAATCTGTTACAATATTACAATAAGTCCTATAAGTTACTCCACAACTCCAAGCCTGTCTGTGTTTTCAGAGTAGAGTTGGCCTGAAACTTTCCGCACTAAACTAACTGAAAAATTAGAAGTCTTTAAGTCTGACGTACAGAAATCTTTTATCCACAATATTAGTCGGAAAAGGAAGACAGAACTGAATTTTTAAAGGGAAGAAAATTCTCGTGAAGTAATTTTAATCATAATAATGACAAGGCTGAGAGAAGTAACATTTAGTCATTAATGTCAGGGAGGATATATTAGCATTGAGAGAAGCCTATTAGTAATGTAGCTAGCTCATCCTTCGGGGTCACTGCAGATGAGTGATAATCTTTTGCAAATATATTCTGCAGGATAGACAATCATCAGCTGATTATGTGCAGCAGATCCCGCTCAGGTTTCTACATCAAGTCTAAAGCCTAATGTCAGATGTAGGGAAAGAGAGAACCTTCAATTCTGCATGAATATTAACAAGACGCAATAGAAATACAGAGGCAAAAATGGCAGTGATTACTAAGTAGTGATTACTAAAATTGCAGTGATTACTAAGTAGTGATTACTAAAATTGCAGTGATTACTAAGCAGTGATTACTAAAAATGTAGTGAGTTACTAAAATTGCAGTGGTATTACGTAAATCTGTAGTGATTACTAAAATTGCATGATACTAAAAATTGCAGTGATACTAAGTAGTGATTACAAATTGTGGTGATTACTAAAATTGCAGTGATTACTAAATTTACAGTGATTACTAAAATTGTAGTGATTACTAAAATTGCAGTGATTACTATAATTGCAGTGATTACTAAAATTGCAGTGATTACTGAAATTGCAGTGATTACTAAAATTGCATATTAAGTTTTACATGATAAAGAAACATTTTAACAGGATTCTAGACCATGTCATGGGGCAGAGGAAGTATCCTTACATTCTGCATGAAGATACACATGTACTTAAAAATATGGAGACTCCTGCTCAACACATCTTCTTTTACTTACAAAGAAAAACATCTTACATACTGTACATCCTCCATGTTCCATGTTGAGGCTGGTTAGGCCTGTAAAAGGCGGTTATTTAGTCAGCTACTTCATCAACACAGCTCTGTGGGTCACTGTCCTTCCCTGGAGCTGTACATCAACGCAGAGGAGACATCGATCATGTCCGCCTCTCCTCACTCTGACCAGTTCATTACATGACATTACCGCAGACACAGACTCCTGTGTCACTCACAGACCCTTCCTGGAGAGTCAGATTCTTCCTGTATCCCTTCTGTACGCTTCATATTCTCTTTATTTGTTACTTCTATTAGCATTTCTGGGGGTTTAGGTGTATTGGGTGTATTGTTGACCCTGACAACTACCCCCAACACATGTTTTGAAGCTTTCCATTACCTCTGTCTTTMCTGTCAGAAGAAAGGCTGAAACGTACACAGAGATCACATTATTTTTTCTGGGTTAAAACAATGCTCACTCCCACTGTGGTAAACATGCACTCACAGACCAACCAGCCGCAGTGCAGGCTGAATCACAGCCCTGTCGGCCCAGCCCACTGTCCAGCCCACAGACCAGGGCCACATTGGCCTTTTGTTTTGTTAACTGGTGACTACAGAGAGAAGAAAAGGGAAACTTGTGTAAACAAGCCCGCTTTACCATCTCAATGGCCCCACATGGGTGTTTCCAGTAGATGGACTGTGCCCGCTCGCATAGCCGAGATGAGGGAAACTTTGGATTCAAACCCACGTAGCTCTGGTGGGATGGGCTGTGACTGAGGGTGCTTCTGGGAAGCCAGGCCTTACAAGGTACAGACAAGCTGGGTATACAAAGCTGAGTGATTGTTGTCCGAGCAGGCCCGGATGTTACCACACACACACACACTGTTCTGTTCTGCCCTGCCCTGTCCTCTCTGATGTTTATGTACAGTTGTGTCATGTGTATAAATGTCCAAAATGTTAGTTTTTCACATCTACTAGGCCTACAATACATAAAACAAAGAACAASACAATTAGGATAAGTACACAAAGAAAGAGGGGCTTCACAGGCCTTCGTCATCTGGTGGACAGCAAACACACTGATTCTCCCAATAAAAGTCATTCTCTAATATGGAGCTCAAATAGCTCAAATATTGCAGATGATATGACACATTCCCATAATAATTGCTCTATTTTCTACTGCCTAAAATCTTTGTTAGCTATAAAACGTGTTTCAGTTGGGAATGGTCATTTTATCTAGCCTTTATTTTTACAAGGAAGAATACTTAATTCATCCATTTTCCAGATGACACATTGCTTAAATTCCAGGTGACGTATTCCCACAATAACCTCTCTGTTTTGTAGACCTATTTCCCACTGTTTCTTAAAAAAAGGAGAATACTTTATTGATTAAGTTCCCTTGTCCAAGGACAAGTGTTTCAGTTGATCCCATAAGTGCAAAATTTTTAAAAACCTTTTTTTGGGAGGTGTGTGTGTGTTTGCCGCTCGCGCTCAACAGTGCTATCTAGCGATCCTGCCGAGGATCCAACGCGCCTACATAGGCTGTCGCTAGGCGAATTCTCAATAGTGTGTGGTGTGTTAGTGGTGTGTTTGTAGTGTGTTGTGTGTGTGGTGTGTTGTGTGTGGAGTGGGTGGTTGTGTTGTGTGTGGTGTGTGTGTTGTGTGTGTAATGAAATCTACAAATACATTTCAATAATTACCTCTGATCTATGACAAATGTCAATAATGAACTGTGTATATTACCTGTGCAAATACAACAGAATAGTTAAACATGATTATTATGGTTGCATACCTGGTGTTGCTTTAACTTCCACTGCCATTGTTCTATTACAATGTTTATTTCATGATACTATGTTAGAGTTACTTAGCTACTTACTTAATTCATCTCTTCATCTAGTAAAGTCAGAAGCATTATCAGTCCATGGCCAGCCTGATGATGATGGTATGATGATAATAATGAGGGTACTTATTCCTTATCTCCTCCCACAACCGTTCCCACTCTATATAGGATTGGTAGAAAACATGGGTAAAGAAATAACCATACGAAGGCTTACGTGCATTGACAACTAAGGCACAAGGCTGTATTCCGTCATCTTCTTCTCCTTCATCACTGTATTGACTGTAAAAACATAGGTAAAGTAGAACCATAGACTCCAGCGGCATTCGCACGCAAAGACACAAGGATGCATTGGTTCCTCTCCTTCTCCACAACCATGGCTTCTCTATTCCATTGTGGACATGTTTTGGGTGTAAATAAAAGTCTATCTATCTATTTCTATCTATCTATTACTATCTATCTATATCTATCTATCTATTATCTATCTATCTATCTATCTATCTATCTATCTATCTATTCTATCTATCTATCTATCATTATCTATCTATCTATCTATCTATCTATCTATCTATCTATCTATCTATCTATCATTCAAATGGCCTGTCTGGTCGATATTTAAGAGGGACAGGACTCTCTTCTCCTTAATTAGGCTGAGAACATTCCTTTATTAATGTCTAGTTTTGTAGCGCTGCCAAATAACACTTTATTGCCCTTTAATTAAATATTAATGGCGGTGTCTTACATCTCATTCATAATTAACTGGCTACTAACGACTGATATTCTAATTAATGTAATTAAGCTTGAGTAAAAGCAGATCTGGGTGTAATCTGTTGCACAACACTACTGTGTGTGGTGTGTGTGTTTGTGTGTGTGTGTGGTGTGTGTGTGTGTTGTGTGTGTGTGTGTTGTGGTGTGTGTGTGTGTGTGTGTGTGTGTGTGTGTTGTGTGTGTGTGTGTGTGTGTGTGTGTGTGTGTGTGTGTGTGTGTGTGTGATGCGTGACAGTGGGATGGTGAGAAAGAGCAGTTTAGAAAGCCTTGAAGGGAGAATGAAGGAAGACTGTAAGAGTAGAAGATCTGAGGGCGAGAAGAGCAGAGCTGAGAGAGGACTTACACATCTTCCCCTATCCTCCTCCTCCATTCCACACCCCCCCTCTCTTCATCCTCCTCCATCCATCCACCCCCCTCTCTCTATCCTCCCTCCATCCATCTCACCCCCCCCTCTCTCCATCCTCCTCCCCATCCCAATCCACCCCCCCCCTCTCTCCTATCCTCCTCCATCCATCCACCCCTCTCCCACCTCCATCATCAATCCACCCCCCCCCCCCCCTCTCTCCTATCCTCCTCCATCAATCCACCCCTCTCTCCTATCCTCCATCAATCCACCCCCCTCTCCCTATCCTCCTCCATCAATCCACCCCCCTCTCTCCCTATCCTCCTCCATCAATCCCACACCCCCTCTCTCCTACCTCCTTCCATCCCATCCACCCCTCTCTCCCTATCCTCCTCCATCAATCCACCCCCCCTCTCTCCTACTCCTCCATCCATCCACCCCCCCCTCTCCTATCCTCCTCCATCAATCCACCCCCCTCTCTCCTATCCTCCTCCATCCATCCACCCCCTCTCTCCTATCCTCCTCCATCAATCCACCCCCCCTCTTTCCTATCCTCCTCCATCCATCCACCCCCTCTCTCTATCCCTCTCCATCCATCCACCCCTCTCTCCTATCCTCCTCCATCAACCACCCCCCCCTCTCTCCTATCCTCCTCCATCAATCCACCCCCCCTCTCTCCTCATCCTCCTCCATCCATTATCACCCCCTCTCTCCTATCCTCCTCCATCCATCCACCCCCCTCTCTCCTATCTCTCCATCCATCCACCCCCTCTTCCTATCCTCCTCCATCCATCCACCCCCTCTCTCCTCATCCTCCTCCATCCATCACCCCCTCTCTCCTATCCTCCTCCATCCATCCACCCCCTCTCTCCTATCCTCCTCCATCCATCCACCCCCCCTCTCTCCTATCCTCCCATCAATCCACCCCCCCTCTCTCCTATCCTCCTCCATCAATCCACCCCCCTCCTCCTATCCTCCTCCATCCATCCACCCCCTCTCTCCATCCTCCTCCATCCATCCACCCCCTCTCTCCTATCCTCCTCCATCCATCACCCCCCTCTCTCCTATCCTCCTCCATCCAATCCACCCCCCCTCGCTCCTATCCTCCTCCAATCAATCCACCCCCCCTCTCTCCTACCTCCTCCATCAATCCACCCCCCCTCTCTCCCTATCCTCCTCCATCAATCCACCCCCCTCTCTCCTATCCTCCCCCTCCCATTCCACCCCCCTCTCTCCTATCCTCCTCCATTCATCCACCCCCTCTCCTATCCTCCTCATCAATCCACCCCCCTCTCTCCTATCCTCTCCATCAATCCACCCCCCCTCTCCTATCCTCCTCCATCCATCCACCCCTCCTCTCCTACCTCCTCCATCAATCCACCCCCCCTCTCTCCATCCTCCTCCATCAATCCACCCCCCTCTCTCCTATCCCCTCCACTCCCCCCCTCATCATCCATCCTCACTCCACCATCCACCCCCTCTCTCCTATCCTCCTCCATCCATCCACCCCCTCTCTCCTATCCTCCTCCATCAATCCACCCCTCTCTCCTATCCTCCTCCATCAATCCACCCCCTCTCTCCTATCCCCTCCATCCATCCACCCCCCCTCTCTCATATCCTCCTCCATCAATCCACCCCCCTCTCCATCCTCCTCCATCAATCCACCCCCCTCTCTCCTATCCTCCATCCATTCATCCACCCCCCTCTCTTCCTATCCTCCTCCATCCATCCACCCCCTCTCTCCTATCCTCCTCCATCAATCCACCCCCTCTCTCCTATCCTCCTCCATCATCCACCCCCCTCTCTCCTATCCTCCTCCATCAATCCACCCCCTCTCCCCATCCTCCTCCATCAATCCACCCCCCCCTCTCTCCTATCCTCCTCCATCCAGCCCCCCCCTCTCCTCTCCTCCATCCATCCAGCCCGCCCCTCTCCTCTCCTCCATCAATCCACCCCCTCTCTCCTATTCCTCCTCATCCATCCACCCCCCTCTCTCCTATCCTCCATCAATCCACCCCCCCTCTCTCCTATCCTCCTCCATCCATCCACCCCCCCCCCCTCTCCTATCCTCCATCAATCCACCCCACCTCTCTCCTATCCTCCATCAATCCACCCCCCCTCTCTCCTATCCTCCTCCATCCATCCAACCCCCCCTCTCCTATCCTCCATCAATCAACCCCCCTCTCTCCTATCCTCCTCCATCCATCCACCCCCCCCCTCTCCTATCCTCCATCAATCCACCCCACCTCTCTCCTATCCTCCATCAATCCACCCCCTCTCTTATCCTCCTCTATCCATCCACCCCCCCCTCTCCTATCCTCCATCATCCACCCCCCTCTCCTATCCTCCATCCATCCAGCCCCCCCCTCTCTCCCTCTCCTCCATCAATCCTCTCCTATCCTCCTCCATCCATCCACCCCCCCCCTCTCCTATCCTCCTCCATCAATCCACCCCCTCTCTCCTCTCCTCCTCTCCTCCATCAACCCCACCCCCCTCTTCCTCTCCTCCATCAATCCACCCCCCTCTCCTATCCTCCTCTCCTCCATCAATCCACCCCCTCTCTCCTCTCCCTCTCCTCCATCAATCCACCGCCCTCTCTCCATCCTCCTCTCCTCCATCAATCCACCCCCTCTCTCCTATCCTCCTCTCCTCGTCAATCCAGCCGCCCCCCTCCCTCCTATCCTCCTCTCTTCCATCCAGCCCCCCCCTCTCTCCTATCCTCCTCTCTTCCATCCAGCCCCCCCTCTCGCCTCTCCTCCATCAATCCACCCCCCTCTTCTTCCCTCCTCTCTTCTCATCCAGCCCCCCCTCTCTCCTCTCCTCCCTCTTCCAATCCAGCCCCCCTCCTCCTCTCCTCTCCTCCTCTCTTCCATCCAGCCCCCCCTCTCTCCTCTCCTCCTCTCTTCCATCCAGCCCCCCCTCTCTCCTCTCCTCCTCTCTCTTCCATCCAGCCCCCCCTCTCTCCTCTGCCTTCCTTGATTGTATCATTGCCCTTTCCAAGCACCTGAGGGGGAGTGGAGGGTGAAAAGGATCCGTAACACCTAATTTGACTCCCCATGGGGGGCCGAGGTTTAGGACATCGCTAGAGGGACATCAACCCCCCTGTCCTACCACCCTCGTCCGATCTGACTCGCCTGTTCGACCCCCCCCCTGCCCCGTCACTCCCCTCCAGATGTGTGGAATCAGTGGTAACAATGCATCCTGGTGGACAAGGCAGCTTTTGTTGTTTGTTGTCAGTTAGAATACCAAGAAGTACCTGCCCTGGAGCACTGGTGAAGACCGGGCATCCCCGGCGGCCATCTTGAGAATCCTCTTTAGTGATTTGACCTTTAACCTTGCCTCTGAGAGGGGTCAGGCAAAACCTTTCTACCAGTGGATAAACTATTGCCTTTGATTAAGTCAGCATTTAATTTCCTGCAAATCTGCGGAGCAGACATGAGGAGTTTTTTATTTCATCATCATCATCATCATCCACATAATCCAGCAACTTCGCTGCACATCATACCGTCTCACAGAGGAGGAAAATTATTTTCTGAAAGGTTATAAAAATCTACTTTAAGCCAGAGCCCTTGTAAGCACCGCAAAGGCTTTGGCCATTAAAAGGCAATCGGTGTGTCTGCAAACAAATAGCCATGATTATTCCACCCTGCCATCCTTGATGGCAATAAGGCTTCCTGCAATTAGAACATCCTGCAACACACTATGAAGAGCTAAACAACATTCTCTCTCTCTTTTCTTCTCTGTTTTATAAATCACTCATCATGCTACATCAACTGTTTGTAGATGAGAGACGGAGAGAGAGAGAGAGAGCATCCAGGCTCGCTTTGATCCAGATGTAGCAGGGTAAGTAGTAACGGTGCATTAGGGTGCCACACAGCCCTCATTGTTTGTAGGTTGGTTTATAACTAGAACATTACAACCTTAAGGGCTTTCTCAAGACCCAGGGAGGGTACCACTGGCTGGGGTGGACTCAGCGCACAGACCCCTCTAGCACTGGAGGTCAGAGAGGGGACCACCTCTTGTGCAAACTCATCTCTTTGGCAGCTTTTTCTTTTCTTTTTAAGTTGGAAAAATGTAAATAGGCACTTCCACCATTGGCCGCGTCGGACGGCTATCAGGTTTTGGCTGGGTGACCCCTAAGACAGTGGTGATTGATTGAGGGTTCCTGTCCTGTCTTCCTCTGTCCCCTCCAGCCTCAACCCCAGCCTTTAGCCCCAGCGCCAGCCCCAGCCCCATCCCCAACCTTAGCCCCAGCTGGCCATTGGCAACTGAAAGAGTTGTTTGTTGAAAGGCCTGTGCAGGGCCGCTGATGAAAGATAAAGTTATGCCTCATATTATTAAGACATATTTGGACAAGAGACACCGTGGAGCTGCATCATGACAAGATTCATGCCTGTAGAGGAGCATGATTGTTTGATAAGAGGGGAAATTAGATGTATGAGCAACATTGATACAACAATTCGCTTATGAAGAGTTTCATTCCAAATCGATATATAGACATTTTCAGAAATATTGGTAAATTAGCCATTATGGTTTAAAGAATATATGAAAGAGGTTGGTGTGTTTTTTCACGGTCTAATGATGGCATAGGGGTGTTCAATGACAGACGTGTTGTCACGTGTGCTCCCTCTCCGGCCTCTAGGTCACCAGGCTGCTCGTTATGGTGCACACCTGTCACCAGCATTACGCGCATCTGCGCATAATGACACTCACCTGGAGTCCATCACCTCCTTGATTACCTGCCCTTTATATGTCACTCCCTGTGGTGTCTTCCCCAGGTGTCATTGTTTCATGTTGATGCACTGTTCGTGTTTCTTGTTGTGTTCGTTTATTTATTAAATGTATTCACTCCCTAAACTTGCTTCCCGACTCTCAGCGTTCATTGTTATATGTGTATTTGTTTAAAATGTGGATGGTTTCATTTCAGAGAGACAAATAATCGTGTTTTTTGCCAGATCGCCGCCTCACTCTCAGAGAAATAAGTAGTACTGCCAGGTTTTACACAGTCAAATGTAACAAATAACTACATTTAAAAAAAGAAATGTACAAATGATAGATTTATCATATCTATATAAAAAAAATGTTTTAACTGGGATTGAATTCAATGCAGTAATATGAGACCTGTATATAAAATATTTACATTTTACATTTTTGTCACTTAGCAGACGCTCCTATCCAGAGCAAGTTACAGTAAGGCCATTCATCTTAAAATAGCTAGGTGGGACAACCACATATTACAGTAAAATCTACAGGACACAAACATTCCAGCTAAACAATGAATATAGAGCGTTTTGCAAAGAAATATATTTACATACACCTCTAAAATCTATTAATAAAAATCTGAGAACAGTCATATTTTACACACACATGAAGGTACCCATAAGCAATTATTTCTGATAAAAAAACACAAATGTGAAGGACAGCCATAATAGTAAAAGAATGATTATACAAGATTAGAACATATTTTAATTTAAAGACGTCCGGTTAAGAGACAACATACAGTTGAAGTCGGATGTTTACATACACCTTAGCCAAATATATTGAAACTCAGTTTTTCACAATTCCTGACATTTAATCCTAGTAAAAATTCCCTGTCTTAGGTCAGTTAGGATCACCACTTTATTTTAAGAATGTGAAATGTCAGAATAATATTTCTTTCATCACATTCCCAGTGGGTCAGAAGTTTACATACACTCAATTAGCATTTGGTAGCATTGCCTTTAAATTGTTTAACTTGGGTCAAACGTTTCGGGTAGCCTTCCACAAGCTTCCCACAATAAGTTGGGTGAATTTTGGCCCATTCCTCCTGACAGAGCTGGTGTAACTGAGTTAGGTTTGTAGGCCACCTTTTTCAGTTCTGCCCACACATTTTCTATAGGATTGAGGTCAGGGCTTTGTGATGACCACTCCAATACCTTGACTTTGCTGTCCTAAAGCTATTCTTCCACAACATTGGAAGTATGCTTGGGGTCATTGTCCATTTGGAAGACCCATTTGCGACCAAGCTTTAACTTCCTGACTGATGTCTTGAGATGTTGCTTCAATATATCCATCTAATTTTCCTTCCTCGTGATGCCTTCTATTTTGTGAAGTGCACCAGTCCCTCCTGCAGCAAAGCACCCCCGCAACATGATTCTGCCACCCCCATGCTTCACGGTTGGGATGGTGTTCTTCGGCTTGCAAGCATTCCCCTTTTTTCTCCAAACATAATGATGGTCATTATGGCCAAACAGTTCTATTTTTGTTTCATCAGACCAGTGGACATTTCTCCAAAAAGTACAATATTTGTCCCCATGTGCAATTGCAAACCGTAGTCTGGCTTTTTATGGCGGTTTTGGAGCAGTGGCTTCTTCCTRGCTGAGCGGCCTTTCAGGTGATATCAATATAGGACTTGTTTTACTGTGGCTATAGATACTTTTGTACCTGTTTCATCCAGCATCTTCACAAGGTCCTTTGCTGTTGTTCTGGGATTGATTTGCACTTTCACACCAAAGTACATTAATCTCTACGTGTCTCCATTCTGAGCGGTATGACGGCTGCGTGGTCCCATGGTGTTTATACTTGCGTACTATTGTTTGTACAGATGAACGTGGTACCTTCAGGCATTTGGAAATTGCTCCCAAGGATGAACCAGACTTGTAGAGGTCTACAAATGAGGTCTTGGCTTCGCTGAAGTGTTTCAGGGAGCGCTTGACAGTGATGAGGGGTGGTCATTTGACCGCGGACCCATTACAGACGCAGGCAATGAGGCAGTGATGGCTGAGATCCTGGTTGAAGACAGCAGAGGTGTATTTAGAGGGCAGGTTGGTCAGGATGATATCTATGAGGGTACCCGTGTTTACGGATTTAGGGTTGTACCTGGTAGGTTCCTTGATCATTTGTGTGAGATTGGGGGCATCTATCTTAGAATGTAGGATGGCCGGGGTGTTAAAACCTCTCTAGGGTATGTGGGACGGTAGCGTCTCTACTCGTCAACAGCCAGTGAAACTGCTGGGCGCCAAATTCAAAACAACAGAAATCCCATAATAAAAATTCCTCAAACATACAAGTATTTTACACTATTTTAAAGATACACTTGTTGTAAATCCAGCCACAGTGTTCGATTTCAAAAAGGCTTTACGACGAAAGCACACCAAACGATTATGTTAGGTCAGAGCCAAGTCACAGAAAAACACAGCCATTTTTCCAGCCAAAGAGAGGAGTCACAAAAAGCAGAAATAGAGATAAAATGAATCACTAACCTTTGATGATCTTCATCAGATGACACTCATAGGACTTCATGTTACACAATACATGTATGTTTTGTTCTGTAAAGTTCATATTTATATCCAAAAATCTGAGTTTACATTGGCGCGTTATGTTCAGTAGTTCCAAAACATCCGGTGATTTTGCAGAGAGCCACATCAATTTACAGAAATACTCATAACATTGCTAAAAGATACAACTGTTATGCATGGAATTTTAGATCCACTTCTCCTTAATGCATCCGCTGTGTCAGATTTCAAAAAACTTTACGGAAAAAGCACACCATGCAATAATCTGTGTACAGCGGTCAAAGACCAACACAACCCAAACAGATATCCGCCATGTTGTGAATAGCATTATAAATATTCACTTACCTTTGATGATCTTCATCAGAATGCACTCCCAGGAATCCCAGTTCCACAATAAATGTTTGTTTTGTTTGATGAAGTCCATCATTTATGTCCAAATACCTCCTTGTTGTTCGCGCGTTTAGCCCAGTCATCAAAATTCATGACGCGCGATCACTAGGTGCAGACGAGAAGTCAAAAAGTTCCGTTACAGTCCGTAGAAACATGTCAAACGATGTATAGAATCAATCTTTAGGATGTTTTTAACATAAATCTTCAATAATGTTCCAACCGGAGAATTCCTTTGTCTTCAGAAATGCAATGGAACGCACGCTAACTATCACGTGAATGCGCATGGTCAGCTCATGGCCCTCTGGCAGACCTCTGACTCATTCCCCTCTCATTCACCCCCACTTCACAGTAGAAGCCCCAGACAAGGTTCTAAAGACTGTTGATATTTAGTGGAAGCCTTAGGAAGTGCAATATGACCCCATTTCCACTGTATCTTGGATAAGCAAAGAGTTGAAAAACTACAAACCTCAGATTTCCCTCTTCCTGGTTGAATTTTTTCTCAGGTTTTTGCCTGCCATATGAGTTCTGTTATACTCACAAACATCATTCAAACAGTTTTATAAACCTTCAGAGTGTTTTCTATCAAAATATACTAATAATATGCATATCCTAGCATCTGGGCCTGAGTAGCAGGCAGTTTACTCTGGGCACGCTTTTCATCCGGATGTCAAAATACTGCCCCCTACCCTAGAGAAGTTAAGCATATTCCAGTTTAGGTCACCTAACAGTATGAACTCTGAAGATAAATGGGGGGCAATCAATTCACATATGGTGTCCAGGGCACAGCTGGGGGCTGAGGGGGGTCTTTAACAAGCGGCAACAGTGAGAGACTTATTTCTGGAAAGGTGGATTTTTAAAAGTAGAATCTCAAACTGTTTGGGCACAGACCTGGATAGCATGACATAACTCTGCAGACTATCTCTGCAATAGATTGCAACAATGCCCCCTTTGGCAGTTCTATCTTGGCAGAAAATGTTGTTGTTGGGGATGGAAATTTCAGAATTTTTGGTGGKCTTCCTAAGCCAGGATTCAGACACGGCTATGACATCAGGGTTGGCAGAGTGTGCTAAAGCAGTGAATAAAACAAACTTAGGGAGGAGGCTTCTGATGTTAACATGCATGAAACCAAGCATTTTACGGTTACAGAAGTCAACAAATGACTGCGCCTGGGGAATAGGTGTTGAACTGGGGGCTACATGGCCTGGGTTAACCTCTACATCACCAGAGGAACAGAGGAGGAGTAGGATAAGGGTATGGCTAAAGGCTATAAGAACTGGTCGTCTAGTGCATTGGGAACAGAGAATAAAAGGAGCAAATTTCTGGGCGTGGTAAAATAAATGGGCATAATCATAATCAGGGCATAATATACAGACAAGGGTATGGTAGGATGTGAGTACAGTGGAGGTAAACCTAGGCGTTGAGTGACGATGAGGGAGTTTTCGTCTCTGGAGGCACCAGTTAAGCCAGGTGAGGTCACCGCATGTGTGGGGGGTGGGACAAAAGAGCTATCTAAGGCATGTTGAGCGGGACTGAGGGCTCTACAGTGAAATAAAACAATAAGAACTAGCCAAGACAGCAGTAGACAAGGCATCTTGACATTAGAGAGAGGGAGAAAGCAATCACAGGCGTTGATCGGGAGAGCTAAGACAACAACGGGTAAATGGCGATGAATGGGCAGAGCGGGTCAGTTAGGTACATACAGGACCTGAGTTCGAGGCTGGGGCCGACAGATAAACAAAATGAGGTACCGTGTTATTGAAACAGTCCAGGGGGCATCAGCTGTGTAGCCGAGTGATCATAGGGTCCAAAGAGCAGCAATAGGTGAGTCAGGTAGCCGTTCGGTAGTCACTACTAGCTAGACGAGCGGGAGACACAGCGTTCAGAAAGCTAGCGGGCTGGTGCTAGCAGATGGTTCTTCGGCGACATCGTAATGGAATAACCTGTTGAGACCACATTACTTATGCTAAAATGTTTATTCTATTCTATTGAGGCATTTACTTTATGTTTGTATTCTTATCGTGTATTATTTCTTATTGAGAACGAACCTGCAAGTAAGCATTTCGTTATATGATGTATCCCGTAAATATGACTAATAAAACTTGAAACTTCCTTTCTGCCCACTTCTCTGATGGGGAGTCAGGCTGCTTTGAAAGCGCTGCTTTGTGGCAACGTTCAGACACCACCAGCTAACCACTTCACTGTTGCTCTCTGATCCTATTAGCTGTCCAGAGTCATCCCCTTGGTCCAGGGCAACAAGGCCGCCCTGTCTAGGGCCTCTATCAACCGCTAAGCTATGCTAAAACAGTTTAACACACATTTACAGAGAAGCTTCGGCAGCTATCATTTAATCTACAGTTTAAAAGAAGAAGACCTTGTTTTGCTTTTGGTTTCAAAGGAACACATCCTGAGACGTTCATTGAATAAGGGACCTGTTAAAAATTGGAGTCACACRACTTCTTTAACTATGTATGGCAGAGACAAGAGTGTTTTCTCCTAATGTGACCCTCAACTTTTGACCCTCAACCCCCTTTCTCTTAMACTTACGTTAGGTTCTAATCAAACATTATAGTAAAAACCACACACATTTGCTGAGAGCTACAGAAATGTAATCATTATCAGCACACAACGCAGGGACTTCATGTACTAATCAAGATAAATATGGAGTCTTTCCTTTGTATGTTAGGCTCCTCCAGGCGCCTGTGGCAGAGCTCAATGCTGGATGTCCCCCCAGACGGGCTTTAGCTCTCTAACCAGCAGCCCGGCCTGGCGTTGGGCCTTTCCTTTTTCCTCTCTAAACAATTCCTGCTTTATTCAATTGATTACCATTGGTGAGAATTCGATCAATGGTGCTTTTTTATATCAGAAGGAGAATTCTAATAGACTTAGAGATTTTCTCAAGAGATAATGCCTGCTTGCTGTACCAAAGCAAAACCTTCCTCTATCTGTTCAGAATGCAGAGTGGCACCCACAAAGCTCAGTGCCAGTCCAGTGGCTGGTAGACTAGAGAGGCCCATAGCGCCATGTCTCTCAGTCACTTTAAGAGCAGACACTGTGCTGCCTTGCAAGCAGATGCTTCCAGCCAATTAGAAGAGGAAATAACATGGAATACCAGCTGATAACGCCAAGGAGTAATCTAAAGCATGCTGCTTTGAAAATATCCAATTTACCAGKACATTCCTACGTGAAAAGGTATTCATGCTTAATATCACAAACAACTTGTTGTTGTTAGTGTGACTCTAAAACGTTCATTCAAGACTGGGATGTGAATGCAGCATTTTGTGGGCCGCTGTGTGTGGAATGATGGGTGATGGGTATTTAACGGTCCAGGGCCCGGTTTCCCAAAAGTTCATTGTTAGWACCTTCATAGGAGCATTGTTAAATCTCTGAGCTGTTTTCCAAAACCATCATTACTAAAGTTGCACTTGAAAACGCTTGTTATTTACTGTCTGCCTCAGACCACTCGTAGAACAGCTAAGTGGGTCGTTAAAGATGTGTTTTTTTCCTTACTCCGTCACTTTATACACAGAAGATCTCTGCTAAACATATAATCAAGATGTTTATCTGTCTCTCTGTAACTTCTGATAACTTCATAATTAAGTTGACCACAAATACAACGTTGCCAATGTTTTTGCAACTGTTACACACAGGGGAAGGATATGAAAAGATGCTTCAAATGACAACCGAGAARGACTGCATTAAAAGTTAAATAGCCTACCTACAGTATAGACTACATAGGCCTATATATTTCAAATCAGAATTCAGAATCAGAGTTTATTGTGCACATACGACATGGTTCTGCAGATGTTTAATTTGCGAGTGGTAGCGAAATGCTTGTGCTTCTAGTTCGCGACAATGCAGTAATACCAACGAGTAATCTAACCTAACAATTCCACAACTACTACCTATACACACAAGTGTAAAGGATAAAGAATATTACTTAAGAATATGAATGAGTGATGTACAGAACGGCATAGCAAGATGCAGTAATAGTATCGATACAGTATATACATATGAGAGAGAAATGTAGGGTAGGTAAACAAAAAGTGCATAGTGTGAACAGCTGTGCTTCCGTGCAACTGTACTAGGGGGTGCTTGTTCCGGCAGTTAAGCGAGTTTTTGGGTGCTCCAGAATTAAAGCGGGCGTCGTCGGCCTGGCGGTAATTCTGGATCTGACAGATGGCGAGAGGGGATGTCGTCATGGATGGATAGGAAAACATTTTCCTAGTTCTATGGGGGCGCGTTGGGAGGGTGATTTTGTCTCGTTGAGGTGGAGCGAGGAGGAACTAGCTTTTCTACAGGGGGAGTGGTCGGGCTGTTACAGGGAGTCAGATTCAAGAAAGGTTTGACTAGCCTGAGGTCCTGGGGTGGTTTTAGAGTGCCTGTAAAGGTGCTATGGTGTGATGGATGAAACCTGGATACTAGCGGTATACGTCGTCCTCTGGTGTCAGTGTAACGTCATGCACGTTTTGTAAGTGGGATTCTGATGGCGGCGCATCTCAGCACGCACGCTATAAAAACAAGCAAAACGTGGAAGTACGGGGGCCCAGCCCGGGGTTTCCTGGTCGCGGTGGGAGCGAAGAGTTGTATCTAGTCGTGGTATTGCGGTGTGCGCCTGGCGAGGAAGGGTCTGTTTAGCCAGTAAGGATGCTTCTCCAGTGTTGTGACTACGTTAGAGGTCGTTAATGATTAGTAGTGGGTCTATGCATAGTAAGTGTGGGGCGGTGTGGTGGGGTGTCGTGGGGGGTGGGGGGGGTGGACTGGGGTGTGGTGGCGGGGGGTTTTTTTGGTGTTGGGGTTGGTGTGGTGGGTGGTGGTTTTTTTTTGTGTTTGGTTTTTTTTTTTTTTTTTTTTTGTGTTTGTTTTTGTTTTGTTGTTTTTTTTTTTTTTTTTTTTTTTTTGTTTTTGTTTTGGTTGTGTTTGCGGGGGTGGCGTTGTGGTGGTCGTTGGTGATATCGAGAGAATGTTATAGGCCGTTTAGTGCGTATTGTAGGGAAGGCGGCGGAGGTCGGTGGGGGGCCAGCTGTGTTGAAGCTTTGGCGCACCGGCGCGGGTCTCGGTCGAGTGTTAGTGGACATTTCGAAGGACAGAGGACATCTATCGCCAAAAAGAAGTATAGACCCAAGAAGGATAAATTGCCCAAGAATCTGATGGAAAATCACTCATAGTAAGAAATATTTAATATGATAATCTTGTGTTCTGTCGAAATATTTTAAACGCATAATCCGCCATTTGTGTTGGTTATCGCTTCACTTGGCGAACCCTGTATTGCACAGTAAGGATACTTTTAGAAATGTAAATCAGCGGTTGCATTAAGAACTAATTTGTCTTTCGATTCCGTTCAACCCTGTATTTTTTAGTCAAGTATATGATTAGCTTTCGATTAAACTAGATCACTCTGAAGGATGACGTCCGACATTTGAGGTGGATTTGCTACTATTTCGTGAAACCACGGTTTTGTATGGCTAAATATGCACATTTTCGAACAAACTCTATATGTATGTGTAAAATGATGTTACAGGAGTGTCATGGGAAGAATTCTGAGAAGGTTAGTGAAAAATTAATATATTTTGGCGATGAGTTACGTAAGCTCTCTTTGGCTGAATCGAGTCTCTGGTAACGTTTGCACATGTGTATGCTAACTTATCGATTTATTGTGTTTTCGCTGTAAACGCTTAGAAAATCTGAAATATTGTCTGAATTCACAAGACACTGTGTCTTTCCATTGCTATGCTTTGTCTATTTTTATGAAATGTTTTATGATGAGTAAATTGTCATCACGTTGCTCTCTGTTAGATTCTAGTGGTCTGTGATGGAGTGGTGCAATGGTAAACTGTGATTTCTACCTTGAAATATGCACATTTCTCTACAAAACCTATCCTATACATAAATATGTTATCAGACTGTCATCTGATGAGTTTTTTCCTTGGTTAGTGGCTATCAATATCTTAGTTTAGCCGAATTGGTGATAGCTACTGTGTGAGAGAAAAATGGTGGACAAAGAAATTGTGTATTTGCAACGTGTTTAGCTATAGATTTACATATTGTGTCTCTCCGTGTAAACATTTAAAAAACAGAAATGATGGGTTTATCACAAGATCTGTATCTTTCATCTGGTGTCTTGGACTTGTGATTTAATGAATTTAGATGCTACTATTTACTTGTGAAGCTATGCAGCTATGCTAATAGTGTGTGGGGGGGTGGGGGTGATCCCGGACCGGGTAGAGGCTCCATGAGGATAAGTGGCTAGTAATACAAAAATATGGCAAGATGCAGTAGATGAATATAGAGTACAGCATAAACATATACATATATTTAACTGGCATTGTTTAAAGTGGCTAGTGATACATTTTTTGATCAATTTCCATCAATTCCATTATTAAAGTGAGCTGGAGTTGAGTCAGTATGTTGGCAGCAGCCACTCGATGTTAGTGTGGCTGTTCAACAGTCTGATGGCCTGAGATAGAAGCTGTTTTTCAGTCTCTCGGTCCCTGCTTTGATGCACCTGTACTGACTCGCCTTCTGGATGATAGCGGGGTGAACAAGCAGTGGCTCAGGTGGTTGTTGTCCTTGATGATCTTTATGGCCTTCCTGTGACATCGGTTGGTGTAGGTGTCCTGGAGGCGAGGTATTTGCCCCCAGTGATGCGTTGTGCGAACCTCATTACCTCTGGAGAGCCTTACGGTGTGGGCGGAGCTTGGCGTACCAGGCGGTGATACAGCCCAACAGGATGCTCTCGATTGTGCATCTGTAGAAGTTTGTGAGTGCTTTTGGTGACAAGCCGATTTTCTTCAGCCTCCTGAGGTTGAAGAGGCGCTGCTGCGCCTTCTTCACAACGCTGTCTGTGTGGGTGGACCAATTCAGTTTGTCCGTGATGTGTACCCGAGGAACTTAAAACTTACTACCCCTACTACTGCTTCCCGTCGATGTGGATGGGGGGTGCTCCCTCTGCTGTTTCCTGAAGTCCACGATCATCTCCTTTGTTTGTTGACGTTGAGTGTGAGGTTATTTTCCTGACACCACACTCCGAGGGCTCACCTCCTCCCTGTAGGGCGTCTCGTCGTTGTTGGTAATCAAGCCTACCACTGTAGTGTCGTCCCAAATGTGTATGATTGTGGAGGCGTCTGATCGCACGAGTCGTGGGTGAACAGGGAGTGCAGGGAGGGCTCAGAACGCACCTTTGTGGGGCCCCAGTGTTGAGGATCAGCGGGGTGGAGATGTTGTTTACCCTACACCACCTGGGGGCGGCCCGTCAGGAAGTCCAGTACCCAGTTGCACAGGGCGGGTGCGAGACCAGGGTCTGAGCTTGATGACAAGTTTGGAGGGTACTATGGTGTTAAATGCTGAGCTGTAGTCGATGACAGCATTCTCACATAGTATTCCTCTTATCCAGATGGGTTAGGCCGTGTGCAGTGTGGTTGTGATTGCGCGTCTGTGGAGCCTATTGGGGCGGTAAGCAAATTGGAGTGGGTCTAGGGTGTCAGTAGGGTGGAGGTGATATGGTCCTTGACTAGTCTCTCAAAGCACTTCATGATGACGGAAGTGAGTGCTACGGCATGGAACAGCAGACTGGATAAGGATTGTTTGAATATGTCCGTAAACACACACCAGCAGCTGGTCTGCGCATGCTCTGAGGACGCGGCTGGGGATGCCATCTGGGCCTGCAGCCTTGCGAGGGTTAACACCATTTAAATGTTTTACTCACGTCGGCTGCAGTGAAGGAGAGTCCGCAGGTTTTGGTAGCGGGCCGTGTCAGTGGCACTGTATTGCCTCAAAGCGAGCAAAGAATTTATTTAGTCTGTCTGGGAGCAAGACATCCTGGTCTGCGACGGGGCTGGTTTCTTTTGTAATCCGTGATTGACTGAGACCCTGCACATACTCTTGTGTCTGAGCTGTTGAATTGCAACCTACTTTGTCCTCATACTGACGCTTAGCTTGTTTGATTGCCTTGCGGAGGGAATAGCTACACTGTTGTATTCGGTCATGTTTCGGTCACCTGCCCTGGTTAAAAGCAGTGGTTCGAGCTTTCAGTTTCGCGCGAATGCTGCCATCAATCCACGGCTGGTTGGTTGAAGTGATAGTTGTGTGGGTACGACATCGCCGAGGCACTTTCTAATGAACGCGCCACCGAATCAGCGATTCGTCAATGTTGTTGTTGGACGCAATGCGGAACATATCCCAATCCAGGTGATCGAAGCAGCCTTGAAGCGTGGAATCAGATTGGTCAGACCAGATGGAACAGATCTGAGCGGCGGGAGCTTCTTGTTTAGTGTTCTGTTGTAGGCTGGAAGCAAGCAAAGGTGGGAGTGCGGGGTGCAGTGCGTTTCCGTATTTATAGGAGGCTTAGTAATGCTGTCGCGGAAGTTAGAATAACAATGATCCAGGGTTTTACCAGCCCTGGTTGCGCAATCGAAATCAATTTCATGTTCATTCAAGGTAGTTATATTTAGCTTTTTGGCTACTGTCTGTAATTTTTGCTTCAATATATTTCATGATGTGTAGCCTAACATGTGCGCAATGACGTGCCAAATCTTGAGTTAGTGCATTATTATAGGGTAAAAATTTGAATAAGCCGCCTCAATATTTACAGCCAATAGGTGATATTATCTTTCTAGGAGCTGATCAGTCGTCAGTATTGTGGAATAATTCTAATGTTAGGGTAAGATTTGACTGGAGAAAGCTGATCTGAGAGCAGCACTGCCTTTCTTTCCATCCTATCAGTGTCGACACCTGCCTCAACAACTCACTTAGTGAACGTTCTCTCTGCGTGGTGTTTTGGGAAACACGTGTTACATGTCCGGCCTTTGTAGGAAAGATGCATTGTTAAAACTTGTAAGCCTAGGTTCCATCGCTATCAGATAACCCAGGCACAGAAAGGTTTAAAAATACACAAGACATTGATTTATATAAGGAAGTGAGGTCAGAGACAATACACTGTATCTGGACACCCCTTCAAATTACTGTATTCGGCTATTTCAGCCACACCTATTGCTGATAGGTGTATAAAATTGAGCACACAGCCATGCAATCTCCATAGACAACTGTTGGCAATAGAATGGCTTTATTGAAGAGCTCAGTGACTTTCAACGTGTCACCGTCATAGGATTCCACCTTGCCAACAAGTCAGTTTGTCAAATTTCTGCCCTGCTAGAGCATCCCCGGTCAACTGTGAGTGCTGTCATTGTGAAGTGGAAACTTCTAGGAGCAACAACGGCTCAGCCGCGAAGTGGTAGGCCACACAAGCTCACAGAACAGGKCCGCCGAGTGCTGAAGCGCGTAGCAACACTCACTACAGTTCAAAACTGCCTCTGGAAGCAATGTCAGCATAAGAACTGTTCGTCAGGATCTTCATGAAATGGGTTTCCATGGCCTAGCAGCCGCACACAAGCCTAAGATCACCATGCGCAATGCCAAGCGTCGGCTGGAGTGATGTAAAGCTTGCCGCCATTGGACTCTGGAGCAGTGGAAACGCGTTCTCTGGAGTGATGAATCACGTTTCACCATCTGGCAGTCCGACGGACGAATCTGGGTTTGGCAGATGCCAGGAGAACGCTACCTGCCCCAAAGCATAGTGCCAACTGTAAAATTTGGTGGAGGAGGAATAATGGTCTGGGGCTGTTTTTCATGGTTCGGGCAAGGCCTCTTAGTTCCAGTGAAGGGAAATCTTAATTCTACAGCATACAATGAAGATTCTGTGCTTKCAGATTTGTGGCAAWAGTTTGGAGAAAGCCCTTTCCTGTTTCAGCATGACAATGCCCCCATGAACAAAGTGAGGTCCATACAGAAATGGTTTGTCGAGAACGGTGTGGAAGGACTTGACTGGCCTGCACAGAGCCCTGACCTCAACTCCATCTAATACTTTTGGGAAGAATTGGAACTCCGACTGTGGGCCTAATCGCCCAACATCAGTGCCCYACCTCACTAATGGTCTTGAGGCTGAATGGAAGCAAGTCCCGCAGCAATGTTACAGCATCTAGTGGAAAGCCTTCCCAGAAGAATGGAGACTGTTATAGCAGCAAAGGGGGGGCCAACTCCATATTAATGCCCATGATTTTGGAACAAGATGTTTGAATCCCTCCAGGATTCCATGATTCTGCAATCGCATTTTTTCGGGGCAAAATCAACAATTCCCCACATATTATGAGAGGGCTTGCAAATTTGACCAATCTCTGCACTCTTTCCACATAAAACAGTGAAATCATCGCAATATTATCATATAAAACTGATCCATCGTTGCAGTACAAAAAGAGGGCTCTCAACTAATCGCCGCACTACATAATATGGTTCAATCAAGCCACACGTCAACAAACTTTTTTCTTTCGTCAGCGCATTTTCGCGACAAAGTCGTCACATTCATCGGATATTGACATGAAAACTGTAAGAAATGCAGCAGTAGAACCAAGCATTTTTGCCTGTAAATCTATTTGAAAAAATACTGAGAAATCCTAGAGGGAGTGATTATGAGATTGGGACGAAGTGGATGTGCAGCAGGCCCATAATGCCAGAGCTTTACAACCCTGCTCTGGACAACAGACACTCCTCTGTTTTTACTTCCTATTCCATTCAACACACAGTGTGTGGGCATTATTGTGATAACATTCACCACCCAAACACCGCACAGTAGTTCATTGCTAAGTAGCGAAACTGTGTTCCAAAGAAGTTACCTGTAGGTTAGGCTTAAGCTTACRGTATACTTTCCAGTCAAAACAATTTGCGCATATATCATGACGATATTTTGTAAACATTTTCTTTCATTTTGGTGTTCGGCAGCGTTCTGAAGTTTCGAGCACACAAATGGGCTTTTCGAGCTTTTCGAGCACACAAAGTTTTTCTTGAAGATAGCCGAAGTTRGGTAGCTGAAATTTACGSCCCTTCGGCGGTGATTGGTCAACCATAGGGAATCTTCAGTTAAGTGTTTGTCGTCATTCAACAAGAGATGACTAGTTTTACTGCAATTTTTTCACTTGAGAAATTCTCCACCAAACATCTTAGATGTAAAATTACACGACTAAGAATTCCTTGGCAAAAACGTCAAAATGTATTACATATTTCTTGATTTATCTTACATTAATATTGAGTTGCACCTCCTTTTGCCCTCAGAACAGCCTCAATTTGRCYGGGCATGGACTCTACAAGGTGTCAAGTGTTCCACAGGGATGCTGGCCCATGTTGACTCCAATACGTCCCACAGTTTTGTCAAGTGGTTGGATCTCCTTTGGGTGGTGGATCATTCTTGATACACACGGAAACTGTTGAGCGTGAAAAACCCAGCAGCGTTTCAGTTCTTGACACAAACCGGTGCTCCTGGCACCTACTACCATYCCCCGTTCAAAGGCACTTAAATCTTGCCCATTCACCCTCTGAATGGCACACATACACAATCCATGTCACAATTGTCTCAAGGCTTAAAAATACTTATTAAACATGTCTCCTTCCCTTCATCTACACTGATTGAAGTGGATTTAACAACTGACATCAATAAGGGGTCATAGCATTCACCTGTCATGTAAAGAGCAGATGTTCTTAATGTTTTGTACACWCAGTGTATATTGGCTTGTTGCTATGGAGTCTTAAGAGGGACAAACAATAATATTGCTGCTTTTTCTCATTTTTCAAACAGAAAAGAAAAGCTGTCTGCCTGTTGTTCTCGTTCCGACTCCCGATACATTCATTACTATGGGACAGCTGGAGATCTAATGTAATGTTGAAACAATGTTGCAAATGTCGGAGAGACGGACAGCAATGTTTAAACAAATCTCCGCTGWTAAAAGCCAAATGCTAGTCTAAATGAAATGGAAGACAATGTCTAGATGCTTTTTACAGTGGAYATCAAGTTTATAAATTGCCTGGCTGGGCTGATGAGACAGTGGATTGGATGGAACAGAGTATARAGGCATTTCAACGTCATAGATTTAGCCGGTGGTAACTTGTGGAATAGACACCGGCTCGAATGTGGTTTTAACCAATCAGCATTCAGGATCAGACCCYCCCGTTGTATAACACAACACTAAATCACATAGCTAAATAATAAGTCCGTTGAAATGGAGGTGTACTATAAGCAGACATTTTCCCCATCCATACGGCATCTAGCAATAAACCACTTAACCCTAACACAGAAATAAAGTTGTGATTATGATTAAACATTGAGGGTGATGTATTGTATGTAACAACCAGTTGGTTATCCAGCGATTACATTCTACAGACAGTGATGGAGAATTTTAAAGCTAGATTGAATCCATGAGTTTGTGCCCTCGCACACACACCCTTGAACACGCACACACCCTCTTATTTGATTATAATCATCATGTTTCAACAGCTAAGAGTGCCAAGAGAGTGTGTGTGTGTGTGTGGGGTTGATGCTTCTCAGCTGTGGCTGAATGGAACCACTTCACGATTCCAAGAGAGACACTTTTTTTTGTTGGTTGATAGATTAATGTTGTCTAAATACCTTACTTAAACACTCCTTTGGATAACGAATCACCAAGATGCCATAGGAGCTATACATTAATATACTGATTGGGCCCTTTGCCAGAAAGGTTTGACAGAGAATCTAAACATTTCACATTGGAGGAGAGATGCCAAATCTGTTGTGACAAGGAGCGCTCTGGTTTGTTTTTGAGTGCCATTGTGATCTTCTGAAATCAAATTGAATTCATCACATGCTTCATAAACAACAGGTGTAGACTAACAGTGGAAACACTTACTTACGGGCCCTTTCCAACAATACAGAGAGAAAGAAAATAGAGAAATAACAGAAAAGTAAAACACATAATAATAAAAGTAATAATAAATACACAATGAGTAACGATAAGGTTTCTATATACACGGGGTACAAGTACCGAGTCAAATCAAATCAAATGTATTTATATAGCCCTTCTTACATCAGCTGACATCTCAAAGTGCTGTACAGAAACCCAGCCTAAAACCCCAAACATCAAGCAATGCAGGTGTAGAAACACGGTGGCTAGGAAAAACTCCCTAGAAAGGCCAAAACCTAGGAAGAAACCTAGAGAGGAACCAGGCTATGAGGGGTGGCCAGTCCTCTTCTGGCTGTGCCGGGTGGAGATTATAACAGAACATGGCAAGATGTTCAAATGTTCATAAATGACCAGTATGGCCAAATAATAGTAAACACAGTGGTTGGCGAGGGACCTCACAGATAATTGTATGTGTAGGGTACAGAGATGAGGTAGTCATTCAAAAATCATGTTAAACACTATTATTGCACACAGAGTGAGTCCATGCAACGTATTATGTGATTTGTTAAGCAATTRRTTTCTCCTGAACGTATTTAGGCTTGCCAAAACAAAGGGGTTGAATACTCAAGACATTTCAGCTTTTCATTTTTAATTAGAACCGAACCCAATCCAATACTACAGCACCCAATACATACAGGAACCAATACATACAGCACCCAATACATACAGCACCCAATACATACAGAATCCAATACATACAGGAACCAATACATACAGAATCCAATACTACAGCACCCAAAACATACAGAATCCAATACTACAGCACCCAATACATACAGGAACCAATACTACAGCACCCAATACATACAGAATCCAATACATACAGAATCCAATACATACAGAATCCAATACAATACAGGAACCAATACATACAGAAATCCAATACTACAGCAACTCCAAAACATACAGCACCCAATACATACAGAATCCAATACATACAGAATCCAATATACATACAGCAACCCAATACATACAGAATCCAATACATACAGAAAATCCAATACATACAGAACCAATACATACAGAATCCAAACATACAAGCACCCAATACTAACAGAATCCAATACATACAGGAAACAATACATACAGAATCCAATACATACAGGAACCAATACATACAGAATCCAATACATACAGCGAACCAATACATACAGAATCCAATACTACAGCACCCAAAACATACAGCACCCAATACATACAGAATCCAATACTACAGCAACCCAAAACATACAGACACCAATACATACAGAATCCAAATACAGTACAGGAACCAATACATACAGAATCCAATACTACAGCACCCAAAACATACAGCACCCAATACATACAGAATCCAATACATACAGGAAACGCAATACATACAGAATCCAATACTACAGCACCCAAAACATACAGCACCCAATACATACAGAATCCAATACATACAGGAACCAATACATACAGCACCCAATACATACAGGAACCAAAACATACAGCACCCAATACATACAGCACCCAATACATGCAGGACCCAATACATACAGCACGCAATACATACAGGACCCAATACATACAGGAACAATACATACTGCACCCAATACATACTGCACCCAATACATACAGGACCCAATACATACAGAAATTACAGTATTTTAATAACTGGCTCTATTGTACTATCAGTGCACACAGGCACGTAAACACACACAAACCTCCCAGATATACACTGTCATTTCATGTTGTGTCATATATATGTATTAAGCTGAACAGTTATTGAATACATCCATTGACGCTTCAGTGCAACAACAACAAGCCCCGCCCTCACTCAGGGCAAAAGGCTTATTTTGATTGACAGCTAAGACCCTCCCCTTTTCACCACCTGATTGGTTATTGACTCGTTCCGTTGCTAACAGGTGGGTCGTGGGGGTTGATCAGGAAGTCAATTAGCAGCCAATGATTGGCTCTATTAATCAATCATAACTGATTGATTAATAGTAGTAGCTTTAAAGCTTCTCATTTAAGATGAACAAGTTTCAGTTCAGATTAAAATACCTTGTCCGCGTCCCAAATGGAATCCTATTCCCTATATAGTGCACTACTTTAGACCAGAGCCCTATTCCCTATATAGTGCAGTACTTTAGACCAGAGCCCTATTCCCTATATAGTGCACTACTTTTGACCAGAGCCCTATTCCCTATATGGGCCCTGGTCAATGTAATTGTGAATATACCCTGCTGTGCTTCTCTCTTTTAACTGGTCGCGAAATAAGAAGATGCAGTATTCTATCTCCTTGACAGCGTTGGTTCATTTCAACCAAGAGTCTCTGACCCAGACCTGGGTTCAAATGCAATTAAAAATGACTTCAAATACATGATCTGTGCTTGATTGAGCTTGCCTGGCGCAAAGGAACCAATAGAATAGTCCTAAAGGTGCAAATCCGACCCGCCTGGTCTTTTAGATAATCGAATTCCTGACCGGGCTTGTCCAGTTAGCGTTCTGTACAGTTTACCCTTGTCAACAGTCTGAGTGTCAGAATAGTGTACATTTCACATTACGACAAGCCCAACTGGACAAGGCCTGCATTTCAACTAGCTTGATTAACACATAAGTGGGCTCAACATTTGCAATAACACTGCTAATCTATGCAAACTTTCTTTAGCCTGTTGCATCTCCAAATGTCTTGCTGATCGTGCAAAGGCGTATGGTAAAATATACTCCATGAAACTTCACAAAGGATGACTTCTCCTCGCGGCCTACAAAGGATTCCAAGTTTCAGCGTCCTGCACAGCGCTCTAGAATAGACAACACAGAGTCCTTTTGTGGGGTGAGTGAGTCAATCTGAGTGGGTGTGAATGTATTAGTCCTTCACAACAGAATTAACCCCTTCTCTCTCTCTCTTTCTCTCTCTCCTTCTCTTTCTCTCCTTCTCTCTCCTTATTTCTTCTCTCTCTCTCCTCTCTCTCTCCCCTTCTCTCTCTCCTTCTCTCTCTCTCTCCTCTCTCTCTCTCTCTCTCCTTCTCTCTCCTTCTCTCTATCCTTCTCGCTCTCTCCTCTTTCTCTCTCCATTCGTTTCTCTTTCAAATATTAATCTGTTTTTTGACTGCAGTTATGCTTGGATCCTTTCCAGAGCTGAATTGCCATAAAAATACAGGATAAATGGGCGTCATTGAGACACTGAATAATTACACTGTGAGACCTGTGACTTCTAGAATGGTGGAACACTCAGCAGCCACTCAGCAGACGGCTACGTCACAAACATGTGATGGGGGATTTGCTGATGGTTGTTAATTGTGATGAAGCATGTTGGATGGGTGACTCATGTCCCGGGGTTATCGTTGGGGTGCGTGGGCCTTCACTCATTGTGCTGGTCCATTTTAAATCATATCTTAACTATGGTTAGAGGGGAGCCTTAAAAATGAATGAGACCCCTGACTTTCACAGTGTTGTGATGTGAAGTCATCTTTCCAACAGAGTGAAGACCTCTGTTTAGTATCTCAAACACACACACACACACACACACACACACACATCCTTTTGTGCTGCCATATTGAAATATGCATGGTTTTAAAAGAGCATCCCTCTGAGTCTATGGCACATAAAGGCCACCAGATTATTAAGGGACAGTACTGTGTGAATTGTAGAGAGGACCAGACCAGCTGTCCCATAATGCTGTAATTGTACGTCCTAACATGTGGAAGTGGACATCAGCCAGAAGCCTGACAGACACTTTGGACTTTTTTCCAGAGACTTTGATTTATCCTATTATACCAAGCCCCCTCTCGGTCTTTCTGCACCTCATTGAGGAGCACCAGGAGGCAATTTGGCTCCCATCCCTCTGGATGAAATTGAGCAACAGACCACCAACACACACATGCGCATTCACGTACACACAAACCAACACACATGCATGCGTGCACACACACAACCCCCCCCCCCCCCCACACACCAACACACACACCCCCGCAAACACACACACCTCGCCCCATTAGCAATGACATGTGACGCTGCGACATGCCAAATGAAGCTCAACAATTGATGTCAGAGCCTTACAAATTAAACAAATGGGGGAGCGCCATGGTGTATTAGGCACCCCAAAACCCCCTGATGAACAATCACACAGCCAGAAGAGGCACAGTGAGGCACACGACCAGCAGGACAACACTGTCTTRCTAAGTGCGTCCCAAATGGCTCCCTATTCCCAATATGGGCCCTGGTCAAAAGTAGTGCACTATATATAGAGGATAGGACCCTTGCCTGCTCCCTCCCTAAATAGAGCTCAATGCACAAAGACACAATGCTGTCTGGCAGAGAGAGTAGGCTGGGAATCAATGGGCAGAGGAAAACGATCTCTACATTAATTGCCAATGTGGTGTCTTGAGAATTAAATAAACTGTACCAATTCTCTGAATCGATTTGATTGATGCATCATTCTGCTATGGTCGCTGTCTCTGCCACAGTGGAAGTGGTTCATTCTGAGCCCAGGCATTAGCTCGGGAAGCTAACGCAAGTCTTCGTGTCTCAGGCAAGGTTAGTCATCACGCAAGGATGATTCACTGACTGAACCACCTCCGTTAAACTGGTGACATTGATCCTGTCTCAGTGCCCATGGTACAGGGTGAGGAGACAGGGGAGGGCTCCAGGTGTCACAGCCAATCAATGTCTCCGAACAGAGGGCTCAGCCAACCATGCTGTCTGCCTGTGTCATCATGCATCTACCTCACACACACAACACGCACATGCACACACACACCGGGAGTAAGAGGGGGAGACGGAATGGCCTGGGGGAGGATCCATGTCTCTGAGTGTTGGTAATCCATATGCAAACACATTGTCCATGGACGTGCTGGCTGAGAGGTGAAACGTCCTGGGAGCAGGAGAAGATGAGTCACACGGCCCAGGGCCTTTATACGATTCACAGCACCTGCACACACTCTATGCCAGACACAATCACATCCAATCACACTCTCAATATCACACACACACACACACACAAAAGGACACAAGAGACATAGAAAATACACACAGAGACAAAATCAGACCACACACACAAGGGTGCATGTCCGCACTGCAAGCTCTTTCAAATCTCCACATCCTAGCTACGCCCACACATACACACACAGATATTGCAATGTGGAAGGTCCATTTTGTTTTCAATAACTCCAAGCCTTTTCCTTGATGCTACTGCAAACAGACCCGATGTGTGACGTGAGTGTTTTGCTTTCTGAAAACATGGCATAATAGGTGTGGAATTGTGTTGGAAATAAATGCATTACATCCCTGCTATGAGAAATCCCTCATCATAACCCCACACGAGCCTGCCTGTGTCCGTCTGTTTCTCTCTGTACGTGTGTGTGGTGAGGAAACGGGAAAGAGATGGAATAGCTAAAAGGGGTTAAGTGCCTGGGTTACCCATCCAAGGAGTATTAGATGAAGGCCCTCACTTTGATGGACACCAGCACCAGGCTCCCTGATGTCCCAAAATATTAGGTTTCTCTTCTAATAATGTTGGAAATATTGCCTACTGTCATGATTAATCTGGGCGGCTGCTGTGGTTGATTGCAGGCGACGCGGTCACAGCACAGTGGCTGTGTTAGTTTCCACACTCCGTCAGCTTCACTCCACACACAGGAGCAGCCCTGATAACAGCTCCCTAACACACTAACTACAAGTGACAGCGGAGAAGGAAACCTTTATTTTAATTCAAACAACAAAAGACCAAATAGGAGAACTTAGGCTATGTACGTGCCCAACTCTTTCCTCAAACGTGTTATTTATTATTCTCTTTTAAATTTATTTTAAAGTCTTTTTTCTGTGTGTAAAACAGAACAGTGAGTAGTTTGCATTGGTAGAGGCAGGCAATAAGGCACAGTCCTTGGTAGAGGAAGAGAAGAGATGGAGAAAGAGAGATAGAGAAAAAAATCGAGCGGGAGTGAGAAAGAAAAAGAAGAGAAGAGAGAGAAAAAGAGTGGAGGTATTTGCAGATGTGGAGGAAGGCGCAAAAACATTTGTCAAATCAAAGGCTTGAATTATTGCACAGAGTTCTCCCAGTTTCACATGCCACTTAGAAGCCCCATTGTCCCTAGCTGGAACAAAACCCCCTTTCTTCTGAGGGGTGAAAAACAACTCTAGCCCTTCTCATAATCAAATCTGTATGTCCCAACGGACCAGTGGCCCCAACTTTCAGACATTCTTTGCATTGGCCATGGTAAGAACGCACTGTTTGGCCCAACAATGGCAACATTGATTTTAGCCGTGCTGAGAATTTTGGTTGAGCTGTAAAAACTGGACGATGAAGGAGGGAGGGGGGTCATCCTCCCCTGACAGTAGCCAGTAGCCTCCCAAACCCCTGACCTCCAACCTTTAGTCTCAGCCCTGATTCAATCAACTCTAGTCATCTTCAACCCAGCAATCATTACCCCATCATCATCATCCTCCTCTCTCCCAGGACATTCATGCATGCAGATTCTTCCGTGCCATGACAGCGTGGAACCCCCACACCCTCATACACCCTCCCAACCCGAAACACTCACTTCCTGTCCCTCTGTTGTCCTGTCCGACTATGCCGCCACAATCAGCGCTGATAGAATTTGTGCTGTCGTCTCGGCTACAATCGTACCCTTGTTTACCACACAGCGTTTACAGCCAGACTCAGAGCCGGTGTTTTGGGGGAAACTGATGSTACATTGATGTCCTGTTGCCATGGGAATGGGTCCGTGGCCGTGGCGTAAAGTCATGACCTTCCGGTTTAGCGGCATAGTAACTTATTGAGTTGATACAAATTACCCTGATGGTCTATCTACCCGATTTAGCTGCTGCTTAGTGAACAGAGGTCAAACTAGTCCTTTCATAGGCAGGCTTTTGAAGTCGCTGCTAGCTGTTACCACTGTGAGACTTTAGCACTGAGGAGGACCCATGGAGTGGGAGGGAATGTGGAGGAGGGGGGGTTCTGTAGGACAATGGCCCCCCTCAGAGGGAGCCTGACTCTGGTGGCAACTTCAAAAGAACTCCTGGTGTCAGAGTAGTCTTGTTGCTGGAGCTGGACACAGCTTTCCCCTGGATAGAAATGGTTTATTAGGGGAACACCTCCTCAGGCAGACTGCTGCTGGGAGAGAGAGAGAGAGACTGGGAAATCATGGGGATACTGGGAACACTGATGTACACACACAGATAAATCCACAAATACAGTTTACACACATGAAAACATGCAACTACACATCTGTTTAAAAATGTTTACATTTGAAGGATCATGATCAAACATAGCAGTTTATCCAGGCCCATGCTTATTTTACAAATACACCAAATCTGTTAAAATATAAAAAAGATTATGACCGAACCGGACATATAACATTCAGAATCACATCATGCAACAAATATAATGATATACTAATGATTATACTAATTAGATAATACTATAAATTATACTAATATAACGATATACTAATGATTATACTAATATAATGATATACTAATGATTATACTAATATTGATAATACTAATGATTATACTAATATATGAATACTAATGATTATACTAATATAATGATATACTAATGATTATACTAATATAATGATATACTAAATGATTATCTAATATAATGATATACTAATGATATACTAATATAATGATATACTAATGATTATACTAATATAATGATATACTTAATGATATATACAAATATAATGATATACTAATGATTATACTAATATAATGATTATACTAATGATTATACTAAATATAATGATATACTATGATTATACTAATATAATGATATACTAATGATATTACTAATATAATGATATACTAATGATTATACTAATATAATGATATACTAATGATTAATACTAATATAATGATATACTAATGATTATACTAATATAATGAATCTAATGATTATACTAATATAATGATATACTAATGATTATACTAATATAATGATATACTAATGATTATACTAATATAATGATATACTAATGCTATCCATAATTTATTGCCAATCAGTCTTGTCAGCCAGCCACGGTTGGTTCTCTCTCTGAGAGAGGCTCCTTCAGTGTTGTCCAAGGCAGGGAGATGGATGTCTGAGAACCCTTAAGAGAGCCAGATGGTACGTTCCCAACAATAAGGTGTGGGCTTCCTTTGGGAAAAATGCACATCTCCTGTATGACACTAATGCATCATCATCAACTCCGTATTGTGTCTGTATTATATAATAGAATCAGAACCCAAATAATGTTATCACAAATATGATATTTCCTTTCTCTGTTATATCCTTTAATCGTATTTTATCTTATTCAGATGAAATGCTCTGACAATCAGTCTCACAATGTTTCAATTTAGATGTGAACTTATGTTGACTGCAAACAATGGCTTTCATCTCTTACAACATCAAGACTACTATATCTGTTACACAGAGTAAAAAAGAGGGAACAAATTAGCCAGCATTTAAGTCTTGCAGAGGAGAAACTCAGAGAGAAATTAAGTACCAATTATTCCTAATCGGTTTCTTCATTCCAGTGTGGTATTTGAAGCTCAGGCCACCTCTACCACCTCTCAAATATCCAAAAGCACTCAAAAGCATTCAAAATTTTCCCAATTTAACAGAGAAAGCGAGGAAAGGAAGAAATTGAATTTGTTGACAACTGCTACCGATCACCTTTAAACGTATTTTAATTGATAATGGCCAGGGAGTGTTGAACTTTAAATAGACATTCTAATTATCGGTTTTAAGAAGCAGGGGTTTTTGGGGAAATGTTATGGCATTTGGAAAYGGATTAATGGCTGAGCGAGGCGCCCGCCACCCTGCAGCTAAATGACATTAAAGAAATAGGGAGATGAGTGGTGGAGCTGAAAGCAGGGAGCAGACTCACTAGTCATTGGATCCAGGCCAGCCAGGGAGCCCACAGCCCAGGCACATTGGGGGGGGGGGGGGGGTGGGGGGGGGGGTATATTTACTAACATAGACGGAGAGGATGGATGGATGGACAGACTGACAAGACACCCTGTTAAATCCTAATAAGATTATGGCTGTATACTGAAACCTGCACTAAAATAATGTTATTTACATTGCAAGTACAGTAACAAGACTCAAGTGGCATTGCTTCCTTGCAGGTGGGTATACCATTGTAGTAGTCCTGCATTCATTAAGACCTGTAGCTACCTAACATGAGCTGCCTAGCATGAGCTGCCTAGCATGAGCTACCTGGCATGAGCTGCTAGCATGAGCTACTCTGCCTAGCATGAAGCTGCTAGCATGATCTACCTAGCATGAGCTGCCTACACATGAAGGCTGCCTAGCATGAGCTGCTTAGCATGAGCTACCTTGCCATTAGCATGAGCTGCCTAGCATGAGCTGCAAGCATGAGCTGCCTAGCATGAGCTACCCTGGTTGCCTAGCATGAGCTACTTGCCTGCTGTAGCTCATGTGTAGGCAATGAGCTGATAGGCATTCGAGTTGGCCTAGCATGGCAGTTGCCTAGCATATTCGCTTGCCAAGCAGAGCGCCTAGCTGAGTGCCTATCATGATTTGCTAGCATTGACTGCCGTAGCATGAGTGCCTAGGCATGATTTGTCTAGATGAGCTGCTAAATGTGATTGCCTACATGAGTGCTTGCATGGAGTTTAGCATGAGCTGCCAAGCATGAGATTTTTATAATGGTGCCGGAGGAGATGGCTGCCGTTTTACAGGCTCCTAACCAATTGTGCTATTGTGTGTGTTTTTTCACGTTATTTGTAACTTATTTTGTACATAATGTTTCTTCCACCGTCTCTTATGACCGAAAAGAGCTTCTGGATATCAGGACAACGATTACTCACATCGTACTGGACAAAGACTTTTTCTTTAACGAGTCGGACACGAAGGATTTACTTCAGACAACCGACAAGGCCCAAATCCTCGTCATTCAAATTAAGAAGAGACGGAGATATCGGGGACGTAGGTCTGGGTGCCTTGTAAGGATCTGACGGCAAGTGCGTAATCCGCCTCTACCATCAGTCCTATTAGCCAACGTGCAATCATTGGATAATAAAATGGATGAGCTCCGTTCGAGACTATCCTACCAACGGGACATTAAAAACTGTAATATCTTATGTTTCACCGAGTCGTGTCTGAACAACGACATGGATAAAATACAGCTGCCTGGGTTTTCAGTCCATCGGCAAGATCGAACAGCTGCTTCCGGTTAGACAAGGGGTGGCGGTCTGTGTCTATTTGTAAATAACAGCTGATGCACAAAATCTAATATTAAGGTAGAGTATCTCATGATAAGCTGTAGACCACACTGTTTACCAAAAGAGGTTTCATCTATATTTTTCGTAGCTGTGTATTTACCACCACAAACCGATGCTCACACTAAGACCGCACTCAAAGAGCTGTATGAGGCCATAAGCAAACAAGAAAATTATCATCCAGAGGCGGCGCTCCTAGTGGCCAGGACTTTAATGCAGGGAAACTTAAATCCYTTTTACCTAATTCCAGAGGGAAAAAAACTCTGGACCACCTTTACTCCACACACAGAGATGTGTACAAAGCTCTCCCTCGCCCTCCATTTGGCAAATCCATAACTCTATCCTCCTGATTCCTGCTTACAAGCAAAACCTTAAGCAGGAAGTACCAGTGACTCGCTCAATACGGAAGTGGTCAGATGACACAAATGCTAAGCTACAGGACTGTTTTGCTAGCACAGACTGGAATATGTTCCGGGATTCTTCCGATGGCATTGAGGTGTACACTACATCAGTCACTGGCTTCATCAATAAGTGCCTCGATGACGTCGTCCCCACAGTGACCGTATGTACATACCCCAACCAGAAGCTTTGGATTAAAGGCACCATCCGCACTGAGCTAAAGGGTAGAGCTGCCGCTTTCAAGGAGTGGGACTCTAACCTGGACGCTTATAAGAAGTCCCGCTATGCCCTCCGACGAACCATCAAACAGGCAAAGCGTCAATACAACACTAAGATTYAATCGTACTACACTGGCTCCGACGCTCGTCAGATGTGGCAGGGCTTGCAAACTATTACAGACTAGAAAAGGAAGCACAGCTGCGAGCTACCCAGTGACACGAGCCTACCAGACGAGCTAAATAACTTCTATGCTCGCTTCAAGGCAAGCAACACTGAAGCATGCATGAGAGCACCAGCTGTTCCAGCTGTTCAAGCAGACCACCACCAACTGTTCAAGCAGACCACTATAGTCCCTGTGCCCAAGAAAGCGAAGGTAACCTGCCTAAATGACTACGGACCCGTAGCACTCACATCTGTAGCCATGAAGTGCTTTGAAAGGCTGGTCATGGCTCACATCAACACCTAGACCCACTCCATTTTGCATAACAGACCCACAGATGATGCAACCTCTATTGCACTCCACACTGCCCTTTCCTACCTGGACAAAAGGAACACCTACGTGAGAATGCTATTCATTGACTACAGCTCAGCGTTCAACACCATAGTGCCCTCAAAGCTCATCACTAAGCTAAAGACCCTGGGTCTAAACACCTCCCTCTGCAACTGGTTCCTGGACTTCCAGTCGGGCCACCCCCAGGTGGTAAGGGTAGGTAACAACACATCTGCCACGCTGATCCTCAACACAGGGGCCCCCCAGGGGTGCATTCCCAGTCCCCTCCTGTGCTCCCTGTTCACCCATGACTGCATGGCTAAGCACGACTCCAACATCATCATTAAGTTTGCTGACGACACAACGGTGGTAGGCCTGATCACCAACAACGATGAGACAGCCTATTGGGAGGTCAGAGACCAGGCAGTGTGGTGCCAGGATAACAACCTCTCCTTCAACGTGGTAAGACAAAGGATATGATTGTGGACTACAGGAAAAAGAGGACCGAGCATGCCCCCATTCTCATCAATGGGGCAGTAGTGGAGCAGGTTGAGAGTTTCAAGTTCCCTGGTGTCCCCATCACCAACAAACTATCATGGTCCAAGCACACCAACACAGTTGTAAAGAGGGCACGACTACACATATTCCTCCTCAGGAGACTGAAAAGATTTGGCATGGGTCCTCAGATCCTCAAAAAGTTATACAGCTGCACCATCGAGAACATCCTGACTGGTTGCATTACTGACTGGTTGCAACTACTCGGCCTCCGACCGCAGGGCACTACAGAGGGTAGTGCATATGGCCCAGTACATCACTGGGGCCAAGCTTCCTGCCATTCAGGACCTCTACACCAGGCGGTGTCAGAGGAAGGCCCAAAAAATTGCCAATGACTGCAGTCACCCTAGTCATAGACTGTTCTCTCTGCTAACGCATGGCAAGCGGTACCGGAGCGCCAAGTCTAGGTCCAAAAGGCTTCTACCCCCAAGCCATAAGACTCCTGAACAGCTAATCAAATGGCTACCCGGACTATTTGCATTGTCCCCACCCCACCCCCCATTTTTACGCTGCTGCTACTCTCTGTTTATTCACCATGCATAGTCACTTTACTTCTACCTACATAAACATATTACCTCAATTACCTCGACTAACCGGTTCCCCCGCACATTGACTCTGTACCGGTACCCCCTGTATATAGCCTCTCTACTGTTATGTTATTGTTGCTCCTTAATTATTTGTTAGTTTTCTTATTTTTTATTTAAATTTTTTACTTTATTAATACATTTTTTACTTCAGTTTATTTTAGTAAATACTTTCTTAACACTTTTTTTTCTTGAAACTGCATTGTTGGTTAAGGGCTTGTACGTAAGCATTTCACCTGTTGTCTTCAGCGCATGTGACAAATAAAATTTGATTTGATTTGATGAGCTGCCTAGCATGATCTGCCTAGCATGAGCTGCCTAGCCACTCCGAATAAAGTCCTAATAGGGTTCACTAATTCATCCTAACCCTGTCTCAGTGGCCTCCAGTCGCCACGCTGGGTGTTCCAGACGGTGTACCCCGGCCCCTGCAGGCAGCCCCACAGGTTCCCCTTGGATCCTGTGGCTCCCCCAGAAGCCCCTCCAGCCCTGGTCAGGGGGCCTCTGGCAGCTCCAGCCTGGAGGGCTGATGGATCATGAGTTGGGGCAGACTGGAGGGTTGCTCAGGCCAGGCCCAGGGGGTGCGTTACACGCTCTAACAAGGATGTTCCGGGGGGGACCCCTGAGGATATCCCCACACATGGGGGTAAATTAAGTCCTCAACACAGAGAGAATGAACAGAGATGTTACTGTGTTACTCTGTGACTCTCTGAGGTCCTGGGTCTCTGGGTCTCTCCCCTCAGGACAGGTTGGGTTCTCTCTCAGGGATCCCAGGTTAGATCCTGTGGAGAATGAAGCCATAGGTTTAACCTGAGGCTCTGTGGAGAATGAGAGGATGAGAGGAGAGGAGGATGGACCTGGGGAGAGTAGAGACGAGTCTGTCACACACAGAAAGGAGATCTGTCATCAGTAATCCAGGATCAGCGGAGGCCTATTCATCTATGAATGTCATTAAGGAACTAAATGAGACAAGACTTGGTTAATGCAGGTGTGTAAGACTAGCGGTGGGAGTTGTGGTGTTTGAGACTTGCGGTGTGTGTAGGAGAGAAAGAGACAGAAAGAGAGTGAAAGATGTTGATACACAGACAAGACAGACAGACAGACAGACAGGACAGACAGAACGACAGACAGACCAGACAGACAGACAGACAGACAGACAGACAGACAGACAGACAGACAGACAGACAGACAGACAGACAGACAGACAGACAACAGACAGACAGACAGACAGACAGACCAGACAGACAGAACAGAACAGACAGACAGACAGACAACAGACAGACAGACAGACGACGACAGACAGACAGACCAGACAGACAGACAGACAGACAGAACAGACAGACAGACAGACAGACAGACAGACGACAGACAGACAGACAGACAGACCACCGAACAGACAGACAGACACAGACAGAAGACAGACAGACAGACAGACAACGACAGACAGACAGACAGAGACAGACAGACAGACAGACAGCGACAGACAGACAGACAGACAGACGATCAGACGACGACAGCAGACAGACAGACAGACAGAGCAGACGACAGACAGACAGACAGACACAGACAGACAGACAGACAGACAGACAGACAGACACAGACAGACAGACAGACAGACAGACAGACAGAACAGACAGACAGACAGAACCAGACAGACAGACAACAGACAGAGAGTGAGTCACAGTATCTGTACCTTCATGGCCCTATTGTGTATCAAGTCTCCCAGCTGAATGTGTCTGTCTGTTGTGTCTTTGGGCTGTGGGAGGCTCTGTCTGTTTGTCATTAGGGCCTGCAGTGGGGAGTATCTGACTGACGACTGACTGAGATGATCATATCAAACGCGCCTGAGCCAGCATGTTTTATGCTCCGCGGCAAGTAAACAAAAGCCAGAGTTTTGCTTGTTCACAATGGCTCTTTAATTCACGCCAGTCGCGCAGGGAATGGACACACGTACGCTGCATGTTCCCCAGCTAATTGCAATAACACAGAGTAAACATTATTCTCCACTTTACATTTCTCTACTGTATGCTGGTCCAAACCAAAGCACCGCCATGTGTACGCTGGTCCAAACCAAACACAGCCATGTGTACGCTGGTCCAACCCAAAGCACGCCATGTGTAACGCTGGTCAAACCAAAGCACGCCATGTGTACGCTGGTCCAAACCAAAGACAGCATGTGTACGCTGGTCCAAACCAAAGCACAGCATGTGTAAGCTGGTTCAAACCAAAGCACGCCATGTGTACGCTGGTCCAAACCAAAGCACGCCATGTGTAGCTGGTCCAAACCAAAGCACAGCCATGTGACTGGCTGTCGTACTTGGTGTGTAACAGAATCAATTATTATTCTATGAAGCTTCAAAATGTTTATCAACTCTACAGTATCCGGGATGGGGAGGCCTGACAGAAAAAAATAAGAGTTTGTATCAAAGCTGAACAGAGGGACTGACTCTCTCTCTCTCTCTGTCTCTCTATCTCTGGTGATGGTGTGGTGCTTAGAGTAAGTGGGAAAGAAGAGGCCTGTCATTGATTGAATCAAATCAAATCAAAGTTTATTTGTCACGTGCGCTGAATACAACAGGTTTAGACTTACGTGAAATGCTTACTTACAGGCTCTAACCAATAGTGCAAAAAATATATTAGGTGAACAATAGGTAAGTAAAGAAATAAAAACAATAGTAAAAGAAGGCTATATACAGTAGCCAGGCTAATACAGTAGCGAGGCTATAAAGTAGCGATGCTACATACAGACACCCGGTTAGTCAGGCTGATTGAGGTAGTAGTACATGTAGATATGGTTAAAGTGACTATGCATATATGATGAACAGAGAGTAGCAGTAGCGTAAAGAGGGTTGGCGGGTGTGGGTGGCGGACACAAATGCAGATAGCTGGTTAACCAACGTATGGGAGCACTTGTTGGTCAGCCCAATTGAGCTAGTATGTACATGAAATGTTAGTTAAGTGACTATGGCATATATGAATACAGTGAGTAGCAGCAGCGTAAAATAAGCGGGGTTGGGGGGGGTTGAGGGGGGGCACACAATGCAAATAGTCTGGGTAACCATTTGATTACCTGTACAGGAGTCTTATGGCTTGGGGGTAAAAACTGTTGATAAGCCTTTTTATCCTAGACTTGGCACTCCGGTACCGCTTGCCATGAGGTAGTAGAGAGAACAGTCTGTGACTGGGGAGGCTGGGGTCTTTGACAATTTTTAGGGCCTTCCTCTGACACCGCCTGGTGTAGAGGTCCTGGATGGCAGGCAGCTTGGCCCCAGTGATGTACTGGGCCGTACGCAGTACCCTCTGTAGTGCCTTGCGGACGGAGGCCGAACAATTGCCGTACCAGGCAGTGATGCAACCAGTCAAGATGCACTCGATGTTGCAGCTGTAGAGCCTTTTGAGGATCTCAGGACTCATGCCAAATCTTTTTAGTTTTCTGACAGGGAATAGGCTTTGTCGTGTCCTCTTCATGAGTGTCTTGGTGTGTTTGGACCATTCTAGTTTGTTCGTGATGTGGACACCAGGGAACTTGAAGCTCTCAACCTGCTCCACTACAGCCCCGTCGATGAGAATGGGGACGTGCTCGGTCCTCCTTTTCCCGTAGTCCACAATCATCTCCTTAGTCTTGGTTACGTTGAGGGATAGGTTGTTATTCTGGCACCACCCGGCCAGGTCTCTGACCTCCTCCTTATAGGATGTCTCATCATTGTCGGTGATCAGGCCTACCACTGTTGTGTCATCTGCAAACCTAATGATGGTGTTGGACTCGTGCCTGGCCATGCAGTCGTGGGTGAATTGGGAGTACAAGAGGGGACTGAGCACGCACCCCTGGGGAGCTCCAATGTTGAGGATCAGCGTGGCAGAAATTGTTGCTATTTACCCTCACCACCTGGGGGCGGCCCGTCAGGGAGTCCAGGATCCAGTTGCAGAGGGAGGTGTTTAGTCCCAGGATCATTATCTTAGTGACGAGCTTTGAGGGTACTATGGTGTTGAACGCTGAGCTGTAGTCAATGAATAGCATTCTCACATAGGTGTTCCTTTTGTCCAGGTGGGAAAGGGCAGTGTGGAGTGCAATAGCGATTGCATCATCTGTGGATCTGTTTGGGCGGTATGCAAATTGGTGTGGATCTAGGGTTTCTGGGATAATGGTGTTGATGTGAACCATTACCAACCTTTCAAAGCACTTCATGGCTACGGATGTGAGTGCTATGGGTCTGTAGTCATTTAGGCAGGTTGCCTTCGTGTTCTTGGGCACAGGGACTATGGTGATCTGCTTGAAACATGTTGGTATTACAGACTCAATCAGGGACATGTTGAAAATGTCAGTGAAGACACCTGCCAGTTGGTCAGCACATGCCCGGAGCACACGTCCTGGTAATCCGTCTGGCCCAGCAGCCTTGTGTATGTTGACCTGTTTAAAGGTCTTACTCACGTCGGCTACGGAGAGCGTGATCACACAGTCATCCGGAACAGCTGATGCTCTCATGCATGCCTCAGTGTTGCTTTCCTCGAAGCGAGCATAGAAGTGATTTGTCTCGTCTGGTAGGCTCGTGTCACTGGGCAGCTCGCAGCTGTGCTTCCCTTTGTAGTCTGTAATAGTCTGCAAGCCCTGCCARATAAYACGAGCYTRGGAGCCGGTTTAGTATGATTCWATCTCAGCCCTGTATTGACACTTTGCCTGTTTGATGGTTCGTCGCAGGGRATAGCAGGATTTCTTGTAAGCTTCCGGGTTAGAGTCCCGCACCTTGAAAGCGGCAGCTCTACCCTTRAGCTCAGTACGAATGTTGCCTGTAATCCATGGCTTCTGGTTGGGGTATGTACGTACGGTCACTGTGGGTGCGACGTCCTCGATGCACTAATTGATAAAGCCAGTGACTGATGTGGTGTACTCCTCAATGACATCGGAAGAATCCCAGAACATGTTCCAGTCTGTGATAGCAAAACAGTCCTGTAGTTTAGCATCTGCTTCATCTGACCACTTTTTTATAGACCGAGTCACTGGTGCTTCCTGCTTTAATTTTTGCTTGTAAGCAGGAATCAGGAGGATAGAGTTGTGGTCGGATTTACCAAATGGAGGGCGAGGGAGACCTTTGTACGCGTCTCTGTGTGTGGAGTACAGGTGATCTAGAATTGTTTTCTCTTTGGTTGCACATTTAACATGTTGATAGAAATTTGGTAGAACTGATTTAAGTTTCCCTGCATTAAAGTCTCCGGCCACTAGGAGCACCGCCTCTCGGTGAGTGGTGTCCTGTTTGCTTATTTCCTTATACAGCTGACTGAGTGCGGTCTTAGTGCCAGCATCTGTCTGTGGTGGTAAATAAACAACCACGAAAAGTATAGCTGAAAACTCTCTAGGCAAGTAGTGTGGCCTGCAATTTATCACAATACCCTCTACTTCAGGCGTGCAAAATCTAGAGACTTCCTTCGATTTCGTGCACCAGCTGTTGTTTACAAATATGCACAGACCGCCCCCCCCCCTCGTCTTACCAGAATGTGCTGTTCTATCTTGCCGGTGCAGCGTATATCCCGCTAGCTGAATATCCATGTCGTCATTCAGCTACGATTCCATGAAACATAGGATATTACAGTTTTTGATGTCCCATTGGTAGGATATTCGTGATCGTACCTCGTCTAATTTATTGTCCAATGATTGCACGTTGGCGAGTAGTATTGACTGTAACGGCAGCTTTCCCACTCGCCTTCTCCGTGTCCTGAACAGGCATCCGGCTCTTTGTCCTCTGTACCTGCGTCGCTTCCTCTTGCAAATAATGGGGATTTCGGCCCTGTGAGGTGTTTGGAGAATGTCTTGTGCGTCCTCCTTGTTGTAGAAAAGAGCACACATCCAACAAGGAATGCACTGGCTAATGCCTTACATACCCACCAGGCACTGTCATGAAGAGCTATCTAAATGGGAGCTAAAGAGGCTTCCCATTGCAGAGGAGCTAGAGACGATTCCCATTGCAGGGGAGCTAGAGAGGCTTCCCATTGCAGAAGAGCTAGAGAGGCTTCACATTGTAGAGGAGCTCGAGAGGATTCACATTGCAGAGGAGCAAGAGAGGCTTCCCATTGCAGAGGAGCTAGAGAGGCTTCCCATTGCAGAGGAGCTAGAGACGATTCCCATTGCAGGGGAGATAGAGAGGTTTCCAATTGCAGAGGAGCTAGAGAGGCTTCCTATTGCAGAGGAGCTAGAGAGGCTTCCCAATAGCAGAGGAGCTAGAGAGGAGACTTCTCATTCAGAGGAGCTAGAGAGCTTCCCATTGCAGGAGCTGAGAGGCTTCCCAATTAGCAGAGGAGCTAGAGAGAGCTGTCCCATTGCGGAGGAGCTAGAGAGGCTTCCATTGCAGAGGAGCTAGAGAGGTTTCCATTGCAAAGAGCTAAGAGAGGCTTCCCAATAGCAGAGGAGCTAGAGAGACTTCCCATTGCAGAGGAGCTAGAGAGAGGCTTCCCATGCAGGGGAGCTAGAGAGACTTCCCATTGCAGAGGAGCTAGAGAGGCTTCCCATGCAGAGGAGCTAGAGAGGCTTCCCATTGCAGGAGCTAGAGAGGCTTCCATTGCAGAGGAGCTAGAGAGGCTCCATAGAGAGGAGCTAGAGAGGCTTCCCATTGCAGAGGAGCTAGAGAGGCTCCATGCAGAGAGCTAGAGAGCTTCCATTGCGAGAGCTAGAGAGGCTCCATTCAGAGAGCTAGAGAGCTTCCATTGCAGGGGAGCTAGAGAGGCTTCCCTTGCAGGGAGCTAGAGGCTTCCATTGCAGAGGACTAGAGAGGCTTCCATTGCAGAGGAGCTAGAAAGGCTTCCCATTGCAGAGGAGCTAGAGAGGCTTCCATTGCAGGGGAGCTAGAGAGGCTTCCATTGCAGAGGAGCTAGAGAGGTTTCCCATTGCAGAGGAGCTAGAGAGGCTTCCATTGCAGAGGAGCTAGAGAGGCTTCACATTGCAAGGGGAGCTAGAGAGGCTTCCCATTGCAGAGGAGCTAGAGAGGCTTCCCAATAGCAGAGGAGCTAGAAGACTTCCCATTGCAGAGGAGCTAGAGAGGCTTCCCATTGCAGAAGAGCTAGAGAGGCTTCCCAA
>NC_036856.1:36263753-36283107 GCF_002910315.2 Salvelinus sp. IW2-2015 | reverse complement strand
GAGGCTTCACATTGCAGGGGAGCTAGAGAGGCTTCCCATTGCAGAGGAGCTAGAGAGGCTTCCAATAGCAGAGGAGCTAGAGAACTTCCATTGCAGAGGAGCTAGAGAGACAGAGCTTCCATTGCAGAAGAGCTAGAGAGGCTTCCCAATAGCGAGGAGCTAGAGAGACTTCCCATTTGCAGAGGAGCTAGGAGGCTTCCTATTGCAGAGGAGCTAGAGAGGTTTCCCATTGCAGAAGAGCTAGAGAGGCTTCCAATAGCAGAGAGGCTAGAGAGACTTCCCATTGCAGAGGAGCTAGAGAGGCTTCCCAATAGCAGGGGAGCTAGAGAGACTTCCATTGCAGAGGAGCTAGAGAGGGTCCCAATAGCAGAGGAGCTAGAGAGCTTCCCATTGCAGAGGAGCTAGAGAGGCTTCCATTGCAGAGGAGCTAAGGGCGTCCCAAAGCAGAGGAGCTAGAGAGGCTTCCCATTGCAGAGGAGCTAGAGAGGCGTCCCAATAGCAGAGGCAGCTAGAGAGCTTCCTATTGCAGGAGAGCTAGAGAGGCTTCCCATTGCAGAAAGAGCTAGAGAGACTTCCTATTGCAGGGGAGCTAGAGAGGCTTCCCATTGCAGGGGAGCTAGAGAGGCTTCCTATTGCAGAGGAGCTAGAGAGGCTTTCACATTGCAGAGGAGCTAGAGAGGCTTCCCATTGCAGAGGAGCTAAGAGGCTTCCCATTGCAGGGGCAGCTAGAGAGGCTTCCTATTGCAGAGGAGCTAGAGAGGCTTCCCACTTGCAGAGGAGCTAGAGAGGCTTCCATTGCAGAGGAGCTAGAGAGGCTTCACATTGCAGGGGAGCTAGAGAGGCTTCCCATTGCAGAGGATAGAAGGCTTCCAATTGCAGAGGAGCTAGAGAGGTTTCCATTGCAGAGGAGCTAGAGAGGCTTCCCATTGCAGAGGAGCTAGAGGGCTTCCATAGCAGAGGAGCTAGAGAGGCTTCCATTGCAGAGGAGCTAGAGAGGCTTCCATAGCAGAGGAGCTAGAGAGACTCCCATTGCAGAGGAGCTAGAGAGGCTTCCAATAGCAGGGAGCTAGAGAGACTTCCCATTGCAGAGGAGCTAGAGAGCGTCCCATAGCAGAGGAGCTAGAGAGGCTTCCATTGCAGAGGAGCTGAGGCTTCCTGCAGGGGAGCTAGAGGCTTCCTATTGCAGAGGATCTAGAGAGGCTTCCATTGCAGAGGAGCTAGAGAGGCTTCCCATTGCAGAGGAGCTAGAGAGGCGTCCAATAGCAGAGGAGCTAGAGAGCTTCCTATTGCAGGGAGAGCTAGAGAGTTCCCATTGCAGATGAGCTGAGAGGCTTCCCATTGCAGAGGGAGCTAGAGAGGCTTCCATTGCAGGGAGCTAGCGAGGCTCCATTGCAGAGGAGCTAGAGAGAGGCTTCACATTGCAGAGGAGCTAGAGAGATTCCCATTGCAGAGGAGCTAGAGACTTCCCATTGCAGAGGAGCTAGAGAGGCTTCCATTGCAGAGGAGCTAGAGAGGGCTTCCATTGCAGAGGAGCTAGAGAGGCTTCCATTGCAGAGGAGCTAAGAAGCGCTTCCCATTGCAGAGGAGCTAGAGAGACTTCCCATTGCAGAGGAGCTAGAGAGGCTTCCCATAGCAGAGGAGCTAGAGAGGCTTCCCATTGCAGAGGAGCTAGAGAGGCTTCCCATGCAGAGAGCTAAGAAGGCTTCCCATTGCAGGAGCTAAGAAGGCTTCCCATTGCAGAGGAGCTAGAGAAGCTTCCCATTGCAGAGGAGCTAGAGAGGTTTCCATTGCAGGAGCTAGAGAGGTTCCCATGCAGAGGAGCTAGAGAGGCTTCCCATTGCAGAGGAGCTAGAGAGGCTTCCCATTGCAGGAGGACGCTAGAGAGGCTTCCCATTGCAGAGGAGCTAGAGAGGCTTCCCATTGCAGAGGAGCTAGAGAGACTTCCATTGCAAGGAGCTAGAGAGGCTTCCAATAGCAGAGGAGCTAGAGAGACTTCCCATGCAGAGGAGCTAGAGGGCTCCAATAGCAGGGGAGCTAGAGAGGACTTCCATTGCAGAGGAGCTAGAGAGGCGTCCCATGCAAGGAGCTAGAGAGGCTTCCATTGCAGAGGAGCTAGAGAGGCTTCCCATTGCAGAGGAGCTAGAGAGGCGTCCCAATAGCAGAGAGCTAGAGAGGCTTCCCATTGCAGAGAGCTAGAGAGGCTCCCAATAGCAGAGGAGCTAGAGAGGCTTCCTATTGCAGGGGAGCTAGAAGAGCTTTCCCATTGCAGAAGAGCTAGAGAGACTTCCTATTGCAGGGGAGCTAGAGAGGCTTCATTGCAGGGGAGCTGAGAGGCTTTATTGCAGAGGAGCTAGAGAGGCTTCCATTGCAGAGAGCTAAGAGCTTCCCATTGCAGGGGAGCTAGAGAGGCTTCCCATTGCAGAGGACTAGAGAGGCTTCCCATTGCAGAGGAGCTAGAGAGGGCTTCCCATTGCAGGGAGCTAGAGAGGCTTCCATTGCAGGGGAGCTAGAGAGGCTTCCCATTGCAGAGGAGCTAGAGAGGCTTCCATTGCAGAGGAGCTAGCAGAGGTTTCCCATTGCAGAGGAGCTAGAGAGGCTTCCCATTGCAGGGAGCTAGAGAGGCTTCCATAGCAGAGTGACTAGAGAGGCTTCCCATTGCAGAGGAGCTAGAGAGGCTTCCCATTGCAGAGGAGCTAGAGAGACTTCCCATTGCAGAGGAGCTAGAGAGGCTTCCAATAGCAGGGGAGCTAGAGAGACTGTTCCCATTGCAGAGGAGCTAGAGAGGTCCCATAGCAGAGAGCTAGAGAGGCTTCCCATTGCAGAGGAGCTAGAGAGGCTTCCCATTGCAGAGGAGCTAGAGAGGCTTCCTTGCAGAGGAGCTAAGAAGGCTTCCCATTGCAGAGGAGCTAGAGAGGCTTCCATTGCAGAGGAGTAGAGAGGCGTCCCAATAGCAGAGGAGCTAGAGAGGCTTCCTATTGCAGGGGAGCTAGAGAGGTTTCCCATTGCAGAGGAGCTAGAGAGACTTCCCTTGCAGGGGAGCTAGAGAGGCTTCCCATTGCAGGGGAGCTAGAGAAGCTTCCATTGCAGAGGAGCTAGAGAGGCTTCCCATTGCAGAGGAGCTAGAGAGGCTTCCCATTGCAGAGGAGCTAGAGAGGCTTCCATTGCAGGGAGTTAGAGAGGCTTCCATTGCAGAGGAGCTAGAGAGGCTTCCATTGCAGAGGAGCTAGAGAGGCTTTCCCATTGCAGAGGAGCTAGAGAGGCTTCCCATTGCAGAGGAGCTAGAGAGCTTCCCATTGCAGAGGAGCTAGAGAGGCTTCCCATTGCAGAGGAGCTAGAGAGGCTTCCTATTGCAGAGGAGCTAGAGAGGCTTTCCCATTCAGAGGAGCTAAGAAGGCTTCCATTGCAGAGGAGCTAGAGACTTCCCATTGCAGAGGAGCTAGAGAGGCTTCCCAATTAGCAGAGGAGCTAGAGAGGCTTCCATTGCAGAGGAGCTAGAGAGGCTTCCCATTGCAGGAGAGCTAGAAGGCTTCCCATTGCAGAGGAGCTAAGAAGCTTCCCATTGCAGAGGAGCTAGAGAGGCTTCCATTTGCAGAGGAGCTCAGAGAGGCTTCCCATTGCAGAGGAGCTAGAGAGGCTTCCCATTGCAGAGGAGCGTAGAGAGGCTTCCATTGCAGAGGAGCTTAGAGAGGCTTCCCATTGCAGGGAGCTAGAGAGCTTCCCATTGCAGAGGAAGCTAGAGAGGCTTCCATTGCAGAGGAGCTAGAGAGGCTTCCCTTGCAGAGGAGCTAGGAGAGGCTTCCCAATAGAGAGGCTAGAGAGACTTCCATTGCAGAGGAGCAGAAGGCGTCCCATAGCAGAGGAGCTAGAGAGCTTCCATTGCAGGGAGCTAGAGACGTTCCCATTGCAGAGGAGCTAGAGAGACTTCCATTGCAGGGAGCTAGAGAGCTTCCCATTGCAGCGAGGAGCTAGAGAGGCTTCCTATTGCAGAGGAGCTAGAGAGGCTTCCCATTGAGAGGAGTAGAAGTCCATGAGAGAGCTAGAGAGGCTTCCCATTGCAGAGGAGCTAGAGAGGCTTCCCATTGCAGAAGGAGCTAGAGAGGCTTCCCATTGCAGAGGAGCTAGGAGGCTCCCATTGCAGAGGAGCTAGAGAGGCTTCCCAATGCAGAGGAGCTAGAGAGGCTTCCCATTGCAGAGGAGCTAGAGAGGCTCCATGCAGGGAGCTAAGAAGGCTCCCATTGCAGAGGAGCTAAGAAGGCTTCCCATTGCAGAGGAGCTAGAGAGGCTTCCATTGCAGAGGAGCTAGAAAGGCTTCCCATTGCAGAGGAGCTAGAGAGGCTTCCCATGCAGAGGAGCTAGAGAGGCTTCCCATTGCAGGGAGCTAGAGAGGCTTCCCATTGCAGAGGAGCTAGAGAGGCTTCCATTGCAGAGGAGCTAGAGGCTTCCCATTGCAGAGGAGCTAAGAAGGCTCCCTTGCAGAGGAGCTAGAGAGGCGTCCCAATAGCAGAGGAGCTAGAGAGGCTTCCTAGCAGGGGAGCTAGAGAGGTTTCCATGCAGAGAGCTAGAGAGACTTCCTATTGCAGGGAGCTAGAGAGCTTCCCATGCAGGGAGCTAGAGAGGCTTCCATTGCAGAGGAGCTAGAGAGGCTTCCATTGCAGGAGCAGAGGGCTTCCATGCAGAGGAGTAGAGAGCTTTCCATTGCAGAGGAGCTAGAGAGGCTTCCCATTGCAGAGGAGCTAGAGAGGCTTCCCATTGCAGAGGAGCTAAGAGACTTCCCATTGCAGAGGAGCTAGAGGAGCTTCCCATTGCAGAGGAGCTAGAGAGGCTTCCCATTGAGAGGAGCTAGAGAGGCTTCCCATTGCAGAGGAGCTAAGAAGGCTTCCCATTGCAGAGGAGCTAGAGGAGCTTCCCATTGCAGAGGAGCTAGAGAGCTTCCCAATAGCAGAGGAGCTAGAGAGGCTTCCCATTGCAGAGGAGTAAGAGGCTTCCATTGCAGAGGAGCTAAGAAGGCTCCCTTCAGAGGAGCTAAGAAGCTTCCCATTGCAGAGGAGCTAGAGAGGCTTCCCATTGCAGAAGAGCTAGAGAGGCTTCCCATTGCAGAGGAGCTAGAGAGGCTTCCCATTGCAGAGGAGCTAGAGAGGCTTCCCATGCGAGGAGCTAGAGAGGTCCCATTGCAGAGGAGCTAGAAGGCTTCCCATTGCAGAGGAGCTAAGAAGGCTTCCCATTGCAGAGGAGCTAGAGAGCTTCCCATTGCAGAAGATGATTTGTCAGGAATTTATGTCACCATCTTGTCACCAATAAGAGATTATAAATGGTGATACACTGAGAGATAAGGGAGCCACACACACACACAGACAGACAGACAGACAGACAGACAGACAGACAGACAGACAGACAGACAGACAGACAGACAGACAGACAGACAGACAGACAGACAGACACACACACACACACACCTCACTCAGGCTTAAGTGCCTGTTAGTATGTATGTCACCCACACTCCTATTCCAGAGAGTGTGCGGTGTGTGGAGGGGGCTGGGAAGTGGTAATGTTATCTTGTACCCTTCAAGTGAACGTGTGGACAAGCGATAAGTTAACAGACAACAACAACAGAGAGCTGGTCTTTGGGGAGGAGTGTCGTGATAATTAGCTTTCTCAGTCTGTCCCACTAATCCAGGCTAACGCCAGAGATCAAACCCATGCAGACTCCCCTCTCCCAGCACACACACACACACACACACATACAGAAACTGACATACTGCCACATCACACACACACACACACACACACACACACACACACACACACACACACACACACACACACACACACACACACACACACACACACCACACACACACACACACCCACACACACACACACACACACACACACACACACACACACACACAGAAATAGGGTTTGACACAAGGGTTCATTTATCAACATTGTTACGTTTGAAAAATTCTAATTTCAGCAATTGTTTTGCTTTTGTGTGCATGGAAATATCTCAATTTAAACCTCACTCAAGCAGTTTGATCCATACTGCTTTAAGTGGCTGAAAGTTCATTTTTCATACTGCATCAATATCTTATCCACACATGAAATCTACAGTAAACTAGAAGTATTCAATTGTGCGTGTGTATGTTTGCACTTGCTAATGTCCTGTGTGTGCACATTGGCCTAAGTGTTTGTCCCTGACCCTGTTAGTGTCTGTCTGTCAATGTACCTGCCTCCTGGTAGCCCATCAACCCAACACGCATAATATCAACCGAAGGGGAACGAGATCTCCTCTCGTCTCCTCTTCCTAAATATTTACAAATTGTTTTCCCAGGGCTGGGGCTGTTGATCCCAGTGACACACACCCTTATGGTGTTGCAAATGCCCGKCATTAATAAACAAATGAGGGCTCAACCCGCAGGTCAGGGTGCTCAGCTGGCCCATTTGTGTCGAGCCACGACTCTGAGCTCGACAGGGCCGTCACGTCTGCCGTCATGTCAAACGCCCCTAACCTTGTCTTTGTSGAGGGGTGGGGGGAAGAGAGAGAGAGACACGGGGGGAGACAGTCAGAGAGTGGGGGAGACCCACACCCCCCTACACCCTCCACACCCACACACACCAKATACAAAAGGGTGGTTAGACAGTCACAGCATCCTCCCTCACATGTAGCCTTAGCCTGCTGATTAGTGTGAGTGACAAAGTGGCGCGCCGAGTCCACTCAGGCCTTCATAATACATCTATCAGGGACTAATAGAATAGCATCAATCCTCCCACCTTCTCTCTCTCTCCACCCCAGGGGTCACTGTGTCGGGGATGGAGCGGCCCCCCTCCCAGCCCCCAGGCCCCCTCCTCTGGGATTGTACAACTGTTATTATTCAATTACGCTCTTTTCTTCCCATTTAAAAGACCATGATATCATTATCACTTAATGAATATATATAATTGGATCTTGGCCGCAGCGCTTCCCCCTTCTTGCCTGCCTGATGAATACCGTTCACTATTAATTCGCCCTGCACTCATCTTCCCCAGACCCATTTATTATGAACTCTGAGATGAGCAGGAGACTATGGTGGTGATGATGATGATGATGATGGTGATGATGACAGAAGGAGTTTGTAATTAGCTCAGTGTTCATTCGATGCTTCGTTTTTTTTAAGGATAATAAAATGAAACTGTAGTCTTGGTTGAGGGGTTGAAAAGCTGTGTGTCATGCCTCCAGGGTTGATGTAAGTCTACAATAACTATGATGGACATAGGAGAGGGAGGGGAGATAGGAGAGATAAGGAGAGGGAGGGGAGATAGGAGAGATAAGGAGAGATAAGGAGAGAAAATGAGAGATAGGAGAGATACGAAGATAGGAGAGTTAGGAGAGATAAGGAGATAAGAGAGATAGGAGAGATAAGGAGTTATGAAGAGATAAGGAGATAGGTGCAATAAGGAGATTGGAGAGACAGTGTAAAGATCATAAGTGAGATGAAAGGATAAAGAGCAACATGAAAGGAGAGATTCAGAGTGGATTTCTGTTCAAAATATTGTTACATTGTAAGTGTGGAAAGGCTCAATGTCTCTACAACATATTTTTTAAATTTTCTTTATAAAATCCCAATTTGAATCTGTAACATATTCCCCTAACATATCCCCTTATCAATCTCTTTCCTGGACAGAGTCCCAGCGGTATTAAGATCCCTGATAGCCACAGTCATGGCTATCAATATCCTCTCATTCTGCCACAAAACAATGAGAGGGGGGATAAAGAGGGTGATGAGCACCACTAAAAACATTGATTTAGCATTCATCCACTTCATTTGAAGGGGGGGGGGGGTGGTCTGTGAAAAGGCAGAGAGGGGTGTTTAGCCTCCCCCCATTCAGGATAATAAAATGAAAATGTAGTCTTGGTTGAGGGGTTGAAAAGCTGTGTGTCATGCCTCCAGGGTTGATGTAAGTCTACAATAACTATGATGGACATAGGAGAGGGAGGGGCGATAGGAGAGATAAGGAGAGATATGGAGAAATAAGAAAGATAAGGAGAGCTTAGGAGAGATAGGTGAGATAATGAGAGATAAGGAGATAGGAGAGATCAGGAGATAGGCAAGATAGTAGAGATAAGTATAAATAGGAGAGATCAGGAGATAGGAGATATCAGGAGATAGGAGAAATAAATAGGAGAGTTAGGAGAGACAAGGAGATAAGAGAGATAGGAGAGATAAGAAGATAGGAGAGATAGTGTAAAGATCATACGTGAGATAAAAGGATAAAGAGCAACATGAAAGGAGAGATTCAGAGTGGATTTCTGTTCAAAATATTAATACATTGTATCTGTGGAATGGCTCAATAATGTGTCCACAACATATTTTTMAATCTGTAACATATTCCCCTAACATATCCCCTTATCAATCTCTTGCCTGGACAGAGTCCCCGCGGTATTAAGACCCCTGATAGCCACAGTCATGGCTATCAATATCCTCTCATTCTGCCACAAAACAATGAGAGGGGGGATAACGAGGGTGATGAGCACCACTAAAAACATTGATTTAGCATTCATCCACTTCATTTGAAGGGGGGGGGGTAGGGGTCTGTGAAAGAGCAGAGAGGGGTGTTTAGCCTCCCCATTCAGGTTTTTCCCCTCCATTGAAAACAAAAAGCAACCATCCCTCCCCTCAACATTGTCAGGGGTAAATGTGGCATGGAGGGACTGTGGGGTGTATATGTGTGTGTGAGAGTGTGCATGCGTGTGTGCGTGTTGTTTTGTGTGTCATTAATCCTGGTTAAGCAGACAGTGTTGGCAGAGTGGCAGAGCCCCATCCAGCTGCTCCCCCCGTGGAGACACTTCACAGAGACCCCCTCTACCTACCCCCTGTTCCCCCCTCCCCTGTCCTCCAAACCCCTCAGCTCCTCCAACAGGAGCAGCTCAACCCCCCGCCCCTATCCCCCTCTCTCATTCACACACCCCTGCTCACATCCCCATCCTACATCAGTCCAAATTAAATGTACATTAGGCCCTCCTCTATCAGAGGACTAGGCGGTGCTGAGGCTCAAGCAGAGAGCTGACATCATTACTGAACACCATGACCGTCATTCATTACCCCCTATACACATCTCTGGATTGTACCAAAGTTCATGCATACCTAAGTGCAAGTTTTGTGTTAAAAATTAAACACTCTTTTAGGAGGACAAAGACTTTCTGAACTGTTGACTTTGAGAGGGTCTTTCTTACCCAAACCATGATGTCTCAAGTCACTGGAGAGTAGACAGGGACTTTCTACCCTCCCTCTCTCTGTCCTCCTTTTCTCTCCCCTGTCCTCATCCCCTGGCTCTCCTCTTCTGATCAACTCTGCTCTCTCCTCTTCTCTTCTGATCAACCCTGCTCTCTCCTCTTTCTCTCTCTCTTCCTTCTGATCAACCCTGCCTCTCTCTCTTCTTTCTGATCAACCCTGCCTCTCTCCTCTCTCTTCTCTTCTCTTCTGATCAACCCTGCCTCTCTCCTCTTCTCTTCTCATCTCTTCTGATCAACCCTGCCTCTCTCCTTCTTCTCTTCTGATCAACCCTGCCTCTCTCCTCTTCTCTTCTGATCAACCCTGCCTCTCTCATCTTCTCTTCTGATCAACTCCTTCTCTCTCCTCTTCTCTTCTCTTCTCTTCGATCAAACCCTGCCTCTCTCCTCTTCTCTTCTGATCAACCCTCCTCTCTCCTCTTCTCTTCTCTTCTCTTCTGATCAACCCTGCCTCTCTCCTCTTCTTCTTCTCTTCTGATCAACCCTGCCTCTCTCCTCTCTCTTTCGATCAACCCTGGCTCTCTCTCTCTCTCTCTTCTCTTCTGATCAACCCTGGCTTTCTCCTCTTCTCTTCTGATCAACCCTGGCCTCTCTCCTCTTCTCTCCTCTTCGATCAACCCTGCCTCTCTTCTCTTCTCTTCTGATCAACCCTGCCTCTCTCCTCTTCTCTCCTCTTATGATCAACCGCCTCTCTTCTCTTTCTCTTCTCTGATCAACCCTGCCTCTCTCCTACTCTCTCTCTTCTCTTCTGTTCTGATCAACCATGCCTCTCTCCTCTTCTGACAACCCTGCCTCTCTCCTCTTCTCTTCTCTTCTCTTCTAAAAGACCCTGCCTCTCTCCTCTTCTCTTCTGATCAACCTTGCCTCTCTTCTCTTCTCTTCTGATCAACCCTGCCTCTCTCCTCTTCTCTTCTCTTCTCTTCTGATCAACCCTGCCTCTTTCCTCTTCTCTTCTGATCAACCCTGCCTCTCTCCTCTTCTCTTCTGATCAACCCTGCCTCTCTCCTCTTCCGTACTCTGATTCCTCTCTCCGCCTCTCCGGGTAGGCACAGAGGATGGAACGGCAGGTAGCCTAGCGGTTAGGTCAACAACCGAAAGGTCGCTGGTTAGAATCCCTGAGCTGACTAGGTAAAACATCTTGAGCAAGACACTTGCCCCTGTAAGTTGCTCTACATAAGAGTACATAAAAAATACTTAATTGGTCAAATAAAATGGTATGAATCACATAGTTTACAGCAGGTATAAAAGGTGCAGTGAAATGCTTATGTGCTAGCTTCCTCAACAATGAAGAACATTCATCAATATTACAAATAACGATAAATGTAAAGTGACACAGATCTCAGCAATTCCTCTTTCAGACAAAATGTTAAGGAGCAAATATCGCCATCTTGTCCTCCTTATGGAGTAGGAATGCATTTGTCTGAAATGATTTCCACTTTCTACCACTTTCTGTTGCGTCGTGTCGTGTTGCCTCCTCCTCCTTTTATGAGTGATACATTGTTTACTCTCCTCCCCTCACCGGTGGAGATATATTTGCGTTGTTTTGTGTTGTGTTGTGTTGTCTCTTCTCCTCCCTCCCTGCATGAATGACATATTAGTGTTTCCTCCCCTCACCGGTGGGGATATATTTGCGTTGTAGAGCTCTGAAAGCAGCTGGAGAAGGAGTGACTGCCTGGGTAAAGGCACCTGAGTGCTCAGCGCTTCTCTTTAATTGCTTCATTATCGTCCACGCTAATCCCTCTCCAATTTCCACACTCTCATTTTCACCACTCATTTGTCCCGGTCCCTCTCCGGCTTTCTCTCCTCTCCTCTAACACAGGGGTTGCATCTCAAATGGTACCCTATTCCCTATGAAGTGCACTACGTTGTGGTCAAAAATAGTGTACTAAATAGGGAATAGGGTGCCAATTGAGACGCAGACAGACCACAGCGGCTGCAGCATAGGTACCTATTTGCTTTCCAAGGCAATGATAACAATTGATGCTCCACTCGGCTTCGATGCTTGTTTCATAAACCTGTTTTAGCCGGCTAAACAAGGAGAGGCTGATGAACAGAGTAGAGTAGAGGTGCCAAGGCAGCGAGTCTCAGAGCATCACAGAACCATTTGTCTCTGTAATTATGCTTTAATTACAGCTGTGTATGCTAATACCCTAAACATTTGCATAGAACATAAGATATACAACTTCCTGCATCTCTTTATAGGAAGAGCTATAGGCCTATAAGGGATGAGAGATTCTGTATGTTTATTGTGATGGGACAACATTCTGTTTAATTACATTGGGGAAATGTTTAGATAAAAAAACAAGGGCATATTTATTGTTGTATTTTATGTTTTCATTGTGTTAGGTAATCATGTAGCAATGTTCCAACATCATGGTAAATCTTATACCTAATAGCTAGAACACTGGAACACTGGAAAAACACAGAATACTAAAGTGTTTGTGGTGGCAACAACATGTGAACAAACGCTTAGATCAGTGATCACTTCCAAATCCCCTGGCATAGCGTTAAAACACTGTTACTTGTTGTTCTATCCAGTTTATTTCTATGACCGTGTCTGACATCACGCTGCTGTCAGCCTCCGTCGACAGCTCTGCTGCAGCTCCACTGAGGCGTTCAGACACACTTACTTTAACTACATGCCAATGATCCATTAACATACAAATGACCTGCACTTAACCCATGATACAGATACCACCAAATGCCACCAAATGCTAAGGATCCGCCATTCACGGATAAATAACCCGATACAGACTGATATGACGCGTGCAGAAACTCCTTTATGTGCCATTTTGGCTCAAATCAAAGTAATTTAATTGGCTATTATCTGATGGAGATAGGGAGAGACGAGGGTGGTGAGGATGATGGCTACCTCCTCTCTGACGGAGATAGGGAGAGACGAGGGTGGTGAGGATGATGGCTGTATCTCAAATCCCTCCCATATGTATCTTCAACTCCCCCCCATAATGTTATCTCACCCCTCCCCCATAATATATATCACCCCTCCCCATAATATTCTACTTCCCCCTCCCCCCCATTTGAAATGTATCTCACCCCTCCCATAATATATCTCACCCCTCCCCATAATATACTCTCACCCCCTCCCATAATTATATCCCACCCTCCCCCATAATATATCATCACCCTCCCCATAATATATCCCACCCCTCCCCCATAATATATCCCACACCCTCTTACTCTCCATAGTCCTCTCTCTCCGTTATTAAAGCGCTCTAAGCGGCAGGAGTTTCTTTTTTTTCCCGGATTAGGAGTGGTTTTTTTTTCCTTCCTCTCCTGGCATATGAGCGTTTGTTCCCCAGATCTCACATTTCCAGTTGAGTCTACCTAATTAGCATACTGGGGTGTAATGAATCGGGGGAGATTATACACGGGCTGCGTTTGAGTACGCCACCACCAAAACAAACTGTTTTAGACTGTTCCAGAATCATGTAATTATCCCAATTTGCAGTGGTGGTTGTTTAGTCTTGACGTGATTAGGCAATACAATATGTATGTGTTTCTTTTTTGGGGGGGCCGAGCAGATCTTCAACGATCATTTAAATCATGTGCAAGTACAGTACCATAGGGAGGTTTTTGTTGTTGGAATACCCCCCGGGAGATTTGAGGCTTGATTGGGTTCTTAATTAAAATAAGCTGTTAGGAGCAGATGTAAAAATCAAATCATATTATAACGATATTACGCAAAGCTCAAGATGTGTATTGGTGCCCCCAAAAAAAGCCATTCCAACGCTTTCTACAGTCCTGGAAGTGTTGATTCCCACAACCAAAAAGGTGGAGAACATTTTTAACGGAATGTAAATTTTAATATTATATGACTTCCCAGGATTTCAGACCCACCTACTCTGCCAGTGCTTGGGGATTTAAGCTACAGCATCACACCTACCAGTAACAACCACATCCCGCTTCTCACATAAAAAAGCAGCTTTTGATATCAAGTAGGCTATTTTCCTAATTCTCTTTTTCCACTATTCAAGGAACACCATTGCCCATACTTTACTGTAAGCTACTATGGTACAGGGGTGGCAGGTAGCCTAGTGTTAGAGTGTTGGGCCAGTAACCGACAAGTTCAAGATCGAATCCCTGAAATGACAAGGAAGAAAAATCTGTCGTTCTGCCCCTGGAACAAGGCATTTAACCCACTGTTCCTAGACCAGTTAACCCCACTGTTCCTAGACCAGTTAACCCACTGTTCCTCGCGTTTTAGACTGTCATTTGAAAATAATAATTTTCTATAACTGACTTTCCTAATTAAATAAAGATAAATAAATACTTTTGGGAGCTCACATATTGCAGTAATCAGTTAACAGTAGGCTATATTCCTTCAAATAAAGTATCTTCAATACCCAAATTCCTTCTTTACTCTGTTTCAGACCAGATACCGTACAATTAGATGGTTAAACTACAACAATCACTGGAAATTATGCTCACCTTTCAACGGGCAGGAAAGCTGTGTGCTGTCATGGCTCTGGATGGCCAGATAGCTAAGCAACATGACAAGAAACAGTTAGGTTTCTGGCATGGCCAGATACTAGCAACAATGACAAGGAAACTGTTCCATGGTTCTCGGATGGCCAGATAGATAGCAACAATGACAAGAAACTCGTAAAGTTTGGGCTCAGTTTTAGCTAGTTTAATCTTTTTCTTGATAACATGTCTTTGTCACGGATCCTTTCCGGAAACTTTCATTACGGCCACCTGCCCCTATTCCCACGGATTAGTACTTGTTAATAAGAGTGTGCCTATGGTTCCATTGGACTGTCGATTATTGTTACAATGTCCGTTGGTGCGTGTGAGTAAGTACCTGTGCTGTGTTGATTTGAGCTTTTGTGCCGCCGTGTTTTGTTGCAGTATGATTACGGGTCTGGTCCCGTGTGTAATTCATTGTGCGCTTGTGTTATTTATTCAAGGTACTCCTCGCATTTTGTTTGTTTCCTACCCTGTGTTTGTTATAGTGTTTGTTTGTCCTTCGTCCCTGTGCCCTTTACACGCACACGACGTAATTTGGGTCTTTTTTTTTTTTTTTTTTACTATTACGCATTTCCTGCGCCATGTCTCCCGAATCATTCATAGCAACGTGGAAGTCTTACTACGAGACGTTGACGATGTCATTTTATATGCTATATGGCAAATATTCGCTAGGTTAGCTAAGCAAGCAAAACTGTAACCAATGTATTTGAGAGACAACAGTTGCTCATTGTGCAAATGTATTTACTGTTTTCAATAAACATTGAAGGACAATGTAAATGGTTTACAATTATCAGTAATCTAAGTAAACCCCTAAATTGCCCATACGTTGGTGGCACGTGTCGCAGTTTTTTGTTGTTTAATAACAACCAACCCATATAAAGATACTGGAAACTTCAGCTAAGATAGCAACCACATCCATTTTCTTTTCAGTTTTTAAGACTGCGCCTAGTTCCTTAGGCTTTGGAATGGCCCCTGAATCCTCAAACAAATTATTAACTGACCTTTAAGAGCTCGTTGAACTGGCTGGCACACCTGCTTTGGGTAAGACAACAGCACTGCCCTCCATCGACATTTGGTGCTAAGAGGCCGATTGTTCCGCGGACAAGGCCTTGCGATACGGGGGGCCGCCGCAGTTGCCGAACCAAGGCATCGATGCAACCTGTCATGGGCTATGCTCTCGGATGGCGCAGCTGTAGAACCTTTGAGAATCTGTAGGAACCCCCATTGCCAAATCTTTTTCAGTTTCCTGAGGGGGAAATAGGTCGCGACTTTTTTCTGTCTGTGCTCCTCTTACAAGGTCTTGGTCCAGTACATCCACTGGGGTTTAGAAGATCCCTTGCCATCACAGACATATACAGTACCAGTCCAAAAAGTTGAAACACCTACTCATTCAAGGGTATTTCTTTAGTTAGTACTATTTTCTACATTGTAGAATAATAGTGAAGAACATCAAAACATTTACATTTACATTTAAGTCATTTAGCCAGGACGCTTCTTATCCAGAGCGACTTACAAGTTGGTGCATTCACCTTTTGATGTCCAGGTTGAACAACCACTTTACAATGTAGTGTGCATCTAAACTCTAAGGGGGGGGGGGTAGGTTGCGGGGATGGTTAGAAGATTAGCCTTATCCCGGATCCTAGGTATTTCCTTAACAGAGGTGGGTTTTCAGGTGTTCTCCGAAGGTTGGGGGATTTGATTCCGCTGACTCCTGGCGTCGTGGGGGGAGTTGTTGTTTTGATTCCACCATTGGCTCTGAGGTGCCAGAGCAGCAACAGTTTTGACTGGGCTGAGCGGGACTGTACTTCCTCAGAGGTAGGGAGGTCGAGCAGGCCGAGGTGACATTGACATTGATTACTGCATTGTTGGGTTTTAGAGCTGCCAAGAAAGACTTTCACTGTAACTTGGACAATTAAAACATTGAAACCTATAGATCCCTCCCTATTTTAGTGTATTCCAGACTTTCTAATAGCGACCAATGCCTACCAACCACATTCCTTCCTCCTTCCTCCTATCTAAATCCTCTATTAACCTCCATACATTGGCTGCTGATCTACCCTGGTCCCCTCACCCCTAGTCAAGCGGTATTAATATCATAAGGCTCTGCCTTCCCATTCTATTACAGTTGCAGGCTAGCAGCCTCTAAACCGTGACACTGACAAAATGATCTGGGGTTTTATAAACGGTCACCTTTACAGCTCCAGAAGATGTAAGCTATGGCTTACAGATGTGCTCTAATGGCGCCTTTTAAACTGGGAAACACTGAGAAATCACACAACCCTGGCCTATGAAACTAGAGCCCTGGGTGGTTCCCAAATTGCAACCTATTCATTATTTAGTGCACTCTTTTGACCAGGTGTCCTAAGGTTAGTAGTGCACTACTTTGGACCAGGGTCTATAGGGTAGTAAGTTTGCACTACAATTTGACCAGGGTCCATAGTAGTGCACTGGTGTAGAGGAACAGGGGTGCAGCTCTAGTAATAGCCATGAAATATGCCTGTTCATGCCAATGAAAGCAGAGGTTTGCTTGCCAGGCTTTAAGCTCGGATGTTGTGAGTTACCAAAGGCCGAGACTAACCAGAATATTCCCCCATTCTTTCCATTAAGCATGTCAATTCTTGCAAGCATTAGTTTGACGTTAGAACGAAGGGTGGGACCATGTTCACGTGAAGCACATTATTATTTGTATTTGTTTTACTACTTCTTACACCCCCTTTTTTTTCTCCCCAAATTTTGTTTGATATCAATTGGTAGTTTAACAGCTTGTCTCATCGCATGCAACTCCTGTAGGTGACTCCGGCGAAGAGGCGAAGGTCGAGGAGCCGAGGCGTCCTCCGAAACACCAACCCCGCATAAAGCCACTGGCTTCTTGATACACCAACCCAGATGCCAGGCCGCCACCAATGTGTCAGAAGGAAACACCGTTACAGTGGCGACCGAATTGTCAGCTGCATGCGGGCCCGGTCCGCCACAAGGAGTTGCTAGAGCGCGATGGGACAAGGACACCCGCCAGCACAATTGGCCAGCGTCGTCAAGGTTTAGGGGAGGATTTTGCCACTGGTTATCGCCACTGGTTGACAACAAGCATTTCGCTACACTCGCATTAACATCTGGCTAAAAAACCAAACAAATTTGATTTTGGCTTTTATTTTGACACTTGGTGCTCTGATGAAAGTCCCGCTTCTCTCATCCCTCATTGTTTTAGGAGCATAAAAAAAATGTACACATACATGTTATTCAATTCATTTGCACCCACACCGCTATTCTCGTGTCAACAGCACTGCGTAGCCAGCACAAAATTAAAACTTGGTCTATTTGTGACGCTTGAAGGTCCTTGAAGTCCCCCTTTCCCATTCCTTCACGTTTTTGAGCATATACCCTATGTGGTGATTGAAAGACGAACATAGCGTCGCACACTCCAGTCCAGTTGAAGTGGTGGGTAATGCCACCTTAAAGTTGGTTGCCAACCGCCATATTAAAGTCCAAAGAAGAAGAAGCCTAAGGAGGAGAAGAATCACTAGAAAACTAACTCGTTTACCCTTTTACTGTGGATTAATTGTCACAGATTAGAGGACCTTTGTGGCATTTCAGGTAAAATAACACCCCCAATGGTTATATCCCGGACAAATAGACTAGCAACAGGCAAGCTAGCTAGCCTAAATTGCCATGAAGTTAATGTTTTGACCTGTCCCCAAATAATATAATATATAATAAATTATAATATTCGGTTCAGAGTTGGTTTTGGATATTTCAACTGCTTGTCCTGATCGCGTCTGTGTGGGGACAAAATCAACATGTGCGCATGCTAGGACGCTCCCACTCGGGAGCCCCTTGTGAGAAAACCTTACTTGAGACCAGGGTTTTACATTTATTTTACCTTTATTTAACTAGTCATGTATTAAGAACAAAATCTTATTTACAAATACAGCCTAGGAACAGGGGTTAACTGCCTTGTTCAGGAAGGACGACCAGATTTTTACTTTTCAGCTCGGGGATTTGATCTTGCAAACCCTTTTGGTACTAGTCCAACGCTCTAACCACTAGGCTACCTACCTGTAATCATTTATTGGAAATCTGTTGCAAAAAAACGTTTTACCGTTATCTTAAGAACAAACGAAAGCTAACAAGCACGACAACGGGAGGGGCTTACCTGCTTTTGGTCTAATTAGAAACTCTCTTTTTTCGTTGTAAAAGGTTTTCTCCGTTGAGAGGTAACGGTTTCCGTTAGCAAAACATTTTGCTACAGTCAAAAACGTTTTTCAAAGAATCCGGACTTAATAACACACCCCTGAGGTCTGTCGGCTGTCTCCATTCAGACATTCCAAATCCACTCTACAGCATGTCCGGGCCTACACCCTACATTTAAGCGCAAATTTCAGAATTGCAAATGTTTTCTAGACCTGTTTATTTGATGTTGTTAGCGATGTCAAACAGACTTTCCTATGCTAGTCGTGTCCCACATTTGTTAACCCAATTTGGTCCTCGCGGGCTCCGAAAGACGTGGAATGTCGATTTTAAGGCAGACCCCGCACCTCTCTGATTCAGAGGGGTTAGAGTAAATGCGGAAGACACATTCCAGTTTGAAGGCCATTCAGTTGTACAACTGATCAAGGAATAACCTTTTCCCTCATCAAGGAAACAGTATTTTTCTACATAGAGAATCATGTAGTTCACCGCTTATACAACACTGCCCCCTCCGGTAGTTTTTATATATACTGCGCCTCTTCTGTGGATGTCCCGGCAGGAATGTCAGAGACAGGTGCATCACAAAGGAGCAGTAATTTACCACCATCTGCTCAGGCAAATTTGACCTTCAGATGCACCCCACTGTATAACTTCTGTCCACAAGTCAATAGTCCATATAGGCTGGTTTATTAGCCACATACAGCATTTCAAGGACAGAGAGAGCAGAGAACAGGACAGAGAAACAGAAAGAGAAAAAAGAGAGAGAGAGAGAGAGAGAGAACGGAGCATGGAACACAGGATATCTTCATGGCTGGAATACTGAGCTGCACCCTGGTTCTCTACACAGATGCAACTACGATGTATCGGGGACACGCTGGGAGCAAGTATGTTATTGTAGGTGCACTACTACCCTTAATTAGACGCGAGCAATGCGACGTCAGTTCAAAGTCAAAAGAGAGAGAAGTAAGGGAAGAGAGCGAGAAACGGGGTAGCCATCATCGCTCCACCACCACCTTCAGCCTCGTCTCCACTGATTCTCCGTCAGGAGGAGTAGCCATCATCCTCACCACCACTCGTCTCTCCCTATCTCCGTCAGCGAAGAGGAGGTAGCCATCATCCTCACCACCCTCGTCTTCCCGTATCTCGATCAGAGAGGAGGGTAGCCATTCATCCTCACCACCTCGTCTCTCCCTATCTCCGTCAGAAGGAAGGTAGCCATTCATCCTCCCACCCTCGTCTCTCCCTATCCTCTGTCAGAGAGGAGGTATCCATCATCCTCACCACCGCTCCATCCCGGACTGGGGCGTGCCATCTTCCTCCATACCTCTCCCATTCCGCAGAGACAGGAGGAGTAGCAGTCATCGTATCCACCAACCCTCGTCTTCTCCCTATCTCCGTGCATGAAGAGAGGTA
>NC_036856.1:36261442-36263728 GCF_002910315.2 Salvelinus sp. IW2-2015 | reverse complement strand
GGAGATAGGGAGAGACGAGGGTGGTGGTGGTGGTGACCTCCTCTCTGACGGAGATAGGGAGAGACGAGGGTGGTGGTGACCTCCTCTCTGTGTGGTATGTGGGGGAGTTGCTCTCTGCTATAATTCTATAGCATGATGACCTCATAGGTCTGTGACTTAGTCACCCCGCACCGCAAAAACAAGTCTGTCACATGAAACTTCTGACCACTGTTACTGAGACTTCTGGGAACAACACTAATACAGTCAGCTGAACAAAACAGGACACTTTTCCCACCAAAACATAGCTTCACGGGAAACTAGATGATTGCTGTTGTAAAATAAGGAACATATCCTCTAGTTTGACTCTGTTCAATAGAAATGGCATCGTGTGTTATATGGAGAAGCACCATCTGGATATTTAGATGTACAGTCTATGTGTACACTTACATCTAATTTCACAGCTGATTGATTATTAAATTAAATGTGGACTGGTCATTGCAAGCGCAAAATGCTCTCTAAGATATGGTGTCTGTCTCTCTTTCTCTCCCTCTCCTCTCTCTCTCTCTCTCTCTCCTTCTCTCTCTCTCCTCTCTCCTTCTCCTTCTCACTCTCTTCTCTCTCTCTCCTTCTCTGTCCTTTGCTCACTCTTTCTCTAGCCTTTTCTCTCTCTCTCTCTCTCTCTCTCGCCTTTTCTCTTTCTCTCTCGCTCTCTCTCTCTCTCCTTCTCTCTCTCTCTTTCTCTCTATCACCCGTGGCCCTGTGGTGGTTTTGAGACAATCCCCCTCCTCATCCCTCACCATAACAGCAACACCACACAAGCCCCTCCGTGGGACGTGTTAGACATTGTTAGACACAATCAATATCTATTTGGTGACCTAACCCGTCTGGCCAGGCAGGAAATCTAGCAGCGTATGAAGTATTTCATCTGGGCCGACCCTGACCTGTGACCTCTGACCTGTCCGCTGCTCGGGCCCCAGCTAGCAATCCTATAGGCTCCTCAGGGCATCCAGCTCCATCACAGCCAGTAAACACAGGCAGGAAGTTGTTCCCCACTTGTCACAATGTTGGTGGCAACTGACACCTACCTCTCTTCTTCTCTGTCTCTCTCTTTCCAGCCTGGTTTATTTTTCTCTCTGTCTCTATGTGTCTTCTTTTCTCTCTCTCACACACTCACAAATGGTATAGTTGACTCTTGCTGTGTCCTAGATCGTAGGCCAGCTATTCCCCTCTGCTTTACCCCATTCAAAATTCTAAGTCAAGTATGTTTACATTATGGAGATATTCTGAATTACCAAGCACAGTTTCTTGGCATTTCCAAGTATTTCACTATCGGTAGCCTTGTTGTTTCTTTCTTGATTTGTTGTGTCAAGGGAAATTGAGATAGCAACACCAAGGAGGAAAATATTAAACAAACACTGAAGAAAAACAAATCCTGTTTTCCTCCGGGCTCATCTGTCTGACAGCCTGCAGTTGAAGAAAGGAGGGAAAGAAAAAAGAAGCAACAAAAAGTGGACAAATCTGGCCTGTCCTCCAATCCCTCATTCACCCAACACTCATCCATCCTGAGCACACCTCTTAATCTGGTCCTGCCAGAGACCGGGAAACAAGAGACGTTCACCATCAGAAACAAATGATCCTACCAGGGAGGGGCCACAACTCAGCGCTAGCYCCAACAGTTTCCAAGGCTACACAACACAACCACTTCTTTGAAGCCACACTCTGTTCTGTTCTCTAACTCCTGTGTGTTTCAGTGGTATAACAGGTTTGATTCAGTAATGGTTGCTCTGATTGGCCTTCTGCTAGAAAATATCACAGCATCAATTATGCATCATCTTGATCATTATCAGGGCTCGTATTCATAAAGTGTCTCAGAGCAGGAGCACTGATCTAGAATCAGTTTTGCCTTTTAGATCATAATAAATCAGATTACATGGACAGTGATCCTAGATCAGCACTCTTCCTTTGACACACTTTATTAATACGGTCCAGATGTCCCATTTTAACACATTAGGGACATGCTGAAGTGTGTATTGTGGGAACAGTAGGGTCAGTGGGGACAGTGTGTATTGTGGAGACAGTGGGGACAGCAGGGTGGGGTGCGGTGTGTATTGTGGGAACAGTAGGGTCAGTGGGGACAGTGTATATTATGGGGACAGTGGGGTCAGTGGGGACAGTGTATATTGTGGGGACAGTGGGGACAGTAGGGTGGGGTGCGGTGTATATTGTGGGGACAGTGGGGTCAGTGGTGACAGTGTATATTGTGGGGACAGTGGGGACAGTAGGGGCAGTGGGGACAGTGGGGACAGT